>NC_081351.1:24107197-24407197 GCF_029784015.1 Lycium ferocissimum | reverse complement strand
AGACCAAATGCTTGACCTAACACCCTAAGACAATATAATAGAGTGTAATAGTTAAGCAGAATTTATCTAGCCAATCTCAACTAGTTGATCGCGGAGTAGTTAATCAATTGATTTATTATATTTATCGAAGAATAATGAATAGAATCAGTCCACCATTTTATTCCCAAAACCACCATAAAAAATTGACCTTCCAATCCAACCACTGACTTAGACTTTACTGAAGCATAGGCTCCCCCAAATAATCTCTCCACTACAGAGCTGGAACTACTACAAAGTTCAAGAGTATTGAGTCACAATTCAGGTCAGGGAAACACGAAATGGATGAATATGGAGTGAACCAAAACAATTTTTACCTATATAAGACACTCATCAAATTGCACACTAGAAACACATAATGAGGCGCATGTTATAGAGATGTCTATCACACCAATAATTCATCAATAATGATGTCTCACAAACCAATAATCCATTCTCTACCAACAGATTAGATCTACTTTAGATGTATGAATATCTGGTATTATTACATTTCAATTTCCTTCCTCATCAAAATTGAATTTCCTTCCTCAGTTATCTTATTATCTTGTTGTTTATGCTTGTTGCTACTGCCTCCTTTTTATCTTGCTTTGAGCTGAGGGTCTATCGGAAACCGCCTTTCTACCTTCCCAAAGGTAGGGGGTAAGGTCTGCGCACACACTACCCTCCCCATACCCCACTTGTGGGATTACACTGGGTTTGTTGTTGTTGTATTGCACCCAAAATATCACCAACAATTATGTAACGATTGGATAGTTTTTCAGAGAAACTTGTTACAAAAGTTTCTTAAAAACATTTAGTGCAAAACAATGATGACTGCTATTGGAAAACAATTGTCTCAGGATGAGATGTTTCTGAACTCATTAAACTTGTTGTATAACCAAATATTATATGAACTTTCAACCAGACCCCTTACTGTAGCTGAACGTTATACATTATCCTTGACAACATGCATTAAATTAATACAAAAGTACTTACTATATAAATATAAGAAACACATTTTAAAAAAAAAAAAGAGTAAATAATAATTACATTTTGAAGAAAATAACATAAGATTTAGTTAATTTAAAGTATCTTAACATAGTCATATGAAAGAAAAATATGAAATTGGAAAAAAAATAACTCACGAAGAAAGGGGGCTCAAAGTAATATTTAAAAGAACGTGACTATCGTAGCTTTGGTTTGTTTCAAACAACAAACACGTACCATCTTCTATTTTTGTTTAATTCTGTGAATATGGTCCTTTTCACAGCCAAACAACTTTCTTTTGCAGTAAACAGAAGAAGGGCCAAAAGTGTACCTTTGATTTATATGGGAACTCCAATGGATAGTTCTCTTCTTGAAAGACCTCGAGAAACCTTGATTTCACTTCTAACTTTTTGTCTACCGATGACACAACTCTTACAACGAGCCCTTCAGCACCAGGAACCTGGAGATAAGAAACATACGCAGAAGGTTAACTAGACATACATAAGTGAACAATTGCCGATGAACATATCAATAAACAGAACTTAGAAGACACACCAAACAAAACATTTATCCACGAGGAAATGAGTTTCTATATTTTACTATGGAAAAGTTTAAGCAATTGAGCAGTTCAATCCACAAGCTAATTTATCTCAGTACTTAATATTCTCTAAGATGAGCTGTCTATGAGGTTATCCAAATCTCTAAAGAAACACATAAAACTGCAAATCTGAAGACAAGACATTTTACTCTTTTTCTTTTTTGAAGAAAGAAGACAAGATATTTTACTTCTATGTCACTTTTTGTTACAAGGCTGAAGCTATTCCATAATCTGGACTTAAGCATAAACAACTATTCTGGTTAAAGTAGTGAATGCAGCATTCACCATAAAGACCAATGTGAGCTTTATAATGTTTGGAGTACCAAGTTTTGTTATGGCATGACTTTTGTCCCCTTGATGATGACTCAATCAAGACTATATTACCTATCACAACAATGAAATCGGTGTCCACCAGTATCAATGCATCATGCTCTCATCTTAAATCAATGAAAGTCTTTAACATTTTGACTGGACTGTTCAAAACTCAAGCCAATTGACTTACCTCATCAGAATTTTTTCCTTCACGTATTGCTCTTCTCTCTCTTTCTTTCTTCAAAACGCGATCTAATCGTTCCTCAATATGATCACTGAGAACTGTCCGAGGCAGATCTTTCGCTCCAAGAACAGCACTTTGTGGTAAGGGCTTCCGTTCACCTCTTTCAACCTCTATAATATAGCAATTGGGACAGGTATACTCAGCCTGCCCACCATCATTCCTCCTACCATTGAACAATGCACAAATCTGATGTTGCCAAGCTTCACACTTATCACATTGAACCCACTGCACAAACAGCAACTTTTATTTTTAACAAAAATAACAAAACTAATCAAAATTCAGAACAATGAAGAGAACATTGTGAGCTACTGAAAAAAAGGTGTAGAGCAGGATTTTTCAATTAATTTCTTCAAAAATGAGATCTTCTGAATAAATTCCAAAAGGAGAGACAAATACCCATTCTTCAGTTTCCTCATCATTTTTCTTTTTCTCCATCCTCGCCTTTGGAACAGTGGTCCCATCAACAACAATGGTGTCTCCACGAGCCTCATTATAGCATGGAATGCAGAAGTAGTGTCTAGTATCACCAGTTCCAATGGTATAATACATTGCGTTTCGTTTGATACGAGCACCACAAGGAGTACAATATATAGGCGGAGGTTCAAAATTTAGCTTCTCAACTGCACATAATTGACATGAATTTTCACTCATGGAATGTTCCATTGCTTGATTTTTTTCTGCTTTTGCTTTGCTCTGCCAAGTAAAAAAGAAATCAACATTTCATATCTGGAAATAATAATATATACTGATCAGAAAATCAAACAAAAAATGTCGGTAGAATAAATGCCACAGATACTGATAATTCAGCAATGTTTCGTACCACGTCGCAGTGAAAAGTAAAATTATTGTCTTTTGAAGTTTCTAAGAGGGTGAAAGAATTTAAGTAAATGTCCTTTTAATAGAGTAGGTGTTTCATTTCTCATCAACTATAAATGGATACACCATATATTCCTTAGGTCCAAAACTTACCTCCTGAAGGATTATAATTCACTACCAAGATACACATACTAGATCGCAAATTACATAAATTAGTTTATTATTGTGTCTCAGCTCTGTATATCAAAATAATGCTATACCACTTTGAGGGTGTATCGTCTTGATAGAAAATTCAGCTCGCGGGCGATAAAATATTTTATGACTCAACAAGCAGATCAGCAAATACATTTTAAGTCATTTCATCTCAATGCAATAACTAGGTACATGCAAAACTCAGTTCAACAATGAACCAATGAACGCATAACCCTACCTTAGCCAAGTTTAGAATCGTTACAAATTTCTCAAAACATGTATGCATTTAGTCTTTAAAGCAACCACCACCCCTTTTCTAAGGCAGCTCATGATTTTGACTATTAATGATTTTAAAAAAAACATGTTATTACGAAAAGATTTAAAACATTAATCACCAACTCATATCGAAACACATGATATTTGGCAGTAAATGTGTATGTCAGACAACTAACAATAGCATGCAAGATAGACCTGGCCAACCCATCGCCTCAGACCAATAATGTGTTCTCGGACTTGCTCTGGGGTGAATAATTCAGTCATTGATACACCCTTTATTGTAGGCTTCCCAGACTTGGATCCACTGGTGCTTTCAGGGGGTGCTGACGTATTTTCCTGTTTAGGCTGAACAATGTCCTCCTCAGTCTTAACATTTTCCTGTTTCACAAGTGAAGCTGCATTACTTGATACAACAGGATCACCATCCGGCTTTTGAATGCAGGTACCATCCAAATTGTCATTTCGTATGTCAATACTCCCGGGACTGACTTGCACAGCCATAGCAGGAATTTCCATCATTACGTCAGTAACTTCAGATTTCACAGCATTGCCGTGCTGTTCAACAAGCTGGGCATTTTGGGTAACATGAGACTGGCCGGCGGAAACTGACATAAAACAATTTTCAGTTTCCAAGATAAGAGATTGAGAAGGTTGCTCAATCTTCGTGCGCTTAAGAGAAGGCTGCAAATCTTCTGTTTGAACTGGCACTGAACTCTGCTTGGCAGTCAACCTGGAAGCAATTTCACCAGCACCATAGGATCTACAAGTACCATTAGCGGAATTTGGCATATCCGAATTACAGCCAGGACGAGCAACTTTCTGCTGTGCCCGTACAAAATTCCTGACAGGAATGCAAACAGGACACTTTAGATCTCTGCACCGTCTATAGTGATTAATCAAGACCCTTGTTGCAGGGCAACGAGGATATTGACACTCAAAAGTGCTGCATCGTTCCATATGCTTCACAAGTTTTTGAGCTTTTATGCAATTCTGCTCTGCACATTTCCCTTCAGGAGCAGAACATCCACGTGCATGAGTCAAAAATAATAGCCACTTCTGCTGATTGTAATATTGTTGTTCACGAGGAAGGTTATTAAATCTGCAGATGGAGCTGCTTGAGTTATTTGTAGCAACTTCTCTGTTACCAAAAGCTTGACCGACCGGTGATCTCTCTGTGGACAAATTATTTGGATAAGCTTCCTCCTTCCTGGAAGTTCTCTGACACAACTCCTCTTGCAAATTTTGCTTATCTGAGAAGCTACCTGGTAGTTGACTCCCGTCTTGCGACTTGGAATACCATTGACCCTGAAATACTGCATCTGAATGAACCCCATTAGAGAAAAAGCTGAAATGACTCTTAGAATCAGTAACAAACTGTTGTGAATTCAACAATTGATGCTTTTGTTCTGAAGGCTGAGACACTGACAAACAGATATCCTGCTGACTAGACTGAGGAGGGAGCAACTGAGTACCTTTAGAATGGTCTTCAACAGAATTTGGCTGAATCTGATTTATGTCGGAAAACTGAAATTGCCCAGCATTGACCCGAGACTGTTGAGCTTCATCATGATTTCCAGGCTCAGACTTTACCTGAATACCAAGATCAGAAGGTAAATGAGATTGAGCAAAAGCATTGCTCCTTGACAAAATTTGGTGCTGCTGATTTTGCAGCTTCTGTTGGAGTTGAGATTGAACAAGTTGGTGTTGCTCCTGGAACTGCTGAGGCGGCTGTTGACGGTGTTGATGCTGATAGGAAGATAAATGGTTATCTCCCACTGCATGCTGGGACTGAAAGTTCATCTTCGCTGACTGATCAACTGGTTGAACCTTTATATTTGGCATCTGCCCAGAGGCAATCAAGTTTGACTGATTGGTAATCAAAGGAGAGTTTGTTTTGGACATGGACTGTAAGGCTACAGCAGCAGGTTTTTGATTATTCATGACCATTCCCACAGAAGAAACAGGAAGACACAAGTTTCCAGACCCCGAAGTCTCCGCATGGCTGATACCATATCTATCACCTGTCACTAAAAAAAAGAAAAAATTAGTTCTCATATATTATTTGAAGCTTGCAACAATCAGACTGCAGGAGTTATTTTATCAGTACTTGTTGAGAGTGGGGGTACCTTGCATTAATGGTTGATGTTGCTGATCAAAATGCTGCGGCAACGACTTTGGAGAGTTCCCGTACGTGGTTGCTGGTATATAGCCATCAGACGCTGAACCATTCACCAAATGCAAATTGTTTCCAATCATTCCAAGGCCCCCGCCATTCATAGGCCCTGTTGACTGTCCATAGGATCTATTCTGAAATCCTGACCTGATTCCACCACCCACATGGCTGCCAACTGTATGCAGTATACGGCTGTTTTGAGCAGCAACATGCTGCTTTTGTTGCAGAGGCTGTGAAACAATTGTGGAATCAACACTAGAAAATGCAGCTATATTACTGGGTGAGTCCAAACTCATGGAAGACTGTGCACTAGAGTTATTATTCAAATTAGCACCACCACTGGAATTAAACCCAGGAGTGGGGATCATTTGGCTTGTCATTCTTTGTCCACTCATTGATGGCACCAAATTATTCCCACCCGAACTGACCATGAAATTGGAAGTTGGCTGTTGATATCCATTTGTCACTGCAAGGATAAGTACAAAGTGAAATAAATCCTTAAATAACCTAGAAAATAATTATACCATCAGCAGAACTAAAAGAAAAGCAAATGTACCACTGGAAGACACATTAGCCATTGGCAAGAAGCTTCCAGTGTTGACAGTAGAGGATGCAATGGTACTCCCAGAAGCCATGGAACTGTCAACAGACGATGTTCCAATTAGGGCCGAATTCGCACTTTGCGCCATGCCTGGAGTTGGTATCATTGTACCAATGGAGCCAGAAGAGCTAACTCGAGAGAATCGTTGATTTTGAGTGTTCATCCGAAGGCCTTTAATCAGGCCATGTAAGCGGTTCTCCAAAGTTGATAGATTCAAATACTCCTCCTAACAACATGACAAAGCGCTAAGTCAACAAGCAAAATAAATAGAATATATTTTCATCATCACTTTCTAGGGGTCTTTTAGCTCTATTAGAGATTCTCATGCCAGTAGCAAATATAGAGAACTTCTAGAGTTATAGTACTTTATTTTTATTTTTGTTTTTGTTTTCTATAATGTTGGCCTGAGATGAATTTAAATGGGGAACATGGTCAGAAGGATTCATATAGCCGACCCTAACTTGTTTGGGACTGAGGCGTTGTTATCGTGTCATCGTCTTTTTATCATAGCAAAAACACGTAAACAACTACATAAAGAGCAGAACTGAAATAGAAAACCTTTGTTGAGGCACTTTTAAACAAGCCCTCCTCCAAGCGTTTAACTATATCCATAACCTTCTTTGGAGGTTTCTCATGGGCTTGCTGCCGCTGCATGAGATACTCGTAGCTGAAAACAGCAAGGATTCAAAACTCTCATCAGTTCTCACCATCATAAAGCTTATCAGAATTGCAGTAGAATCAATTTCATAAATAGTGGTTAAAAGATTCCAAGCAGGTTTAGAAGAAAGATCATGAACAACACAATCAAGCATCTGCTGGGATAAGCATAGCAGAGGAAACATGAAATTAATGAACCAATAGGCAGAAAATAAAACTCTTTACCTGGCACACAGAAAATATCCAGCCACCAAATGAATTGTAGAGTCATTAAAAGCACTCAACAGAAAATATCTGCCTAAGAAAATAAAAGCTCTTTACTTTGGCACACAGAAAATATCTGCCTACCAAATTATATACTCTTTCATGTTATCAGCCAATAAATGGGGAAAAGGAAAAACTAAACTGATCAATGGTAGTTGTGCC
Source organism: Lycium ferocissimum (assembly GCF_029784015.1). Taxonomy (NCBI): domain Eukaryota; kingdom Viridiplantae; phylum Streptophyta; class Magnoliopsida; order Solanales; family Solanaceae; genus Lycium; species Lycium ferocissimum. The sequence goes on along the minus strand of NC_081351.1, from coordinate 24,399,900 downwards.
CAAGAAGAATAAAATAAATACTCACAAAAAGGGGCTGACCACATCATCAGCACAGTAAATATCAATTTACTTGCATTCTAAAAGGGCTAGAACCTCCCAAAATCCATGAATCAATATATATCACATGCAAGCAGATAGCAAATCTGTACCGATGCCCCTCTGCAAACTTAAGTAGTTCATGAACAGTGCCTCAAAGTTCTCTCCTCACTCTTCTTTCATTGTTGTACTTAAATAGGAAACACCATACTCTACCATTCTGAAGTTAAAGTTTCACCCTAAAAGGATCTCACAATCAAGGATCAACTTATATTAAAATTTTACACTAACCTGAGAGAACAGCTTGCATTCTCGAAAAATGTAAGTCAGAAGAGAGTCATAGGAGGAGCCAAGCAAATGAATAAGTATCACATTAGTCAAACAATCACTGATGACTCCTCTGTCTTCCGCTCTACTTGGTCACATTTCATTCAACTACTAACTAAATTGTCTTAAAAGCGCTTTCTAAAACTAGAAGGTTCTCTAAATATTACCTATCAAAAAAAAGAAGGTTCTCTAAGTATCATAGTCTGACTAAATGTCAAATGCGAAAGGATCAACATGATTTACCACTAACGAGAGACAATACATGGAAAAGACTAGGCTGTCAAAAGAACAAGACTAGAAATGATGTTGAGAAAAAACAATCCCTGTAATGCAGATACAACACAGTTTATAGAACATACCTTATTCTCATATGACCTCCTGACATATTCTACAGGAAAACAATATTTTGTTCCAAAGGTGAAGGAGAGCTAGTTATAAGATATCGCTCATCACCTTTGTTAAATTAGTCTTCACATTGTTGATAAGTTGGTTATTAACGGCCTGTTACTTTAGTTTATCTACACCATCCAACTCCCACACCCCTCCCTGCCAAAAGCAACAGAATAATGGAAAGAAGAAAGCACCTTGGACACATTTTAATGGATGCAAAGAACATACTTTCTTACATCTTATTTGATATAAAATTTCGAGCTTTCGAGTACTCAGGCTCAATATTTGGCATATTACTATGGACAACCGGATTTTGCATCTGCATAGAGAAAGGATTTCCGCTCTGCTGGGGTAGCCCAGGCAGAGAAGTGCCACTTTGATTTGGAACCTGCCCTGAGATCTGCCCTGCCATATGCTGCAAATTCATTTTTATCTTGTATCCTTCTAACAAACATGCACTTCATAGCACATACTATTAGCATTCCATTAAATAGATGAGAATCCCACACTTTGTAAGCTGGGTGGGCATACGCTCATCCAACCAGTTTGCCGTGAAATAAGTTTACGATATCCGTAATGCTGCAGTCAAAACAATACCAGAAAATAAGTCAAAAGAGTGGTCTACTTGATTGGTCATCGCACATAAAAGTACATGAGGTAACAAGACAATCAAATAACCATAATACACTGGTACATATTGAAACTATATCAGTAGTGCTCAGAAAGGACCTTGCTAATTAAGAACGATCAATGTGAAAAATCCTTAAGAAAAAATACTGTTGAAATAAATTGATACAGGAAAAGAATGACACTAGCAACAAATACTCAATCCTCTATTCTACGTTAAAAACTGGATGGTTTTAGCTCCTCAATTCAGTTCGGAAAAGAATACGTAACTCAGTACATTCCTTTCTGATTACACTTGCAATTTCAGACTCGTTGAACAACAAAATACACTCATCTATTCGTGAAGCTAATATTACAATCCCCGGAAATTACTTGATTGAGTTCCTAACATTTCCAGCTTGACCTCAGTCAGACCCCCAAACCAAAATAACAGAGGAGCAAGCTCCACCAACTAAAGACGTGTTAAACCATTGTATTTTTATATGTTAACCAATTTTTAAGGAAATCAATACCTGAACAGACAAAAAGAGCGAGTTTCTCATGAGGGCACAACAAGCCCCAATTTTTAAAAGCTAAAATCAGCTTCTGAATATGGAAGCAACCAACTCCACTATGAGCATAAATCCAAACACAAACACATATTGGAAGCATTTTGCTTACATTAGAACAGTCACGGTATTGGATCTTCGAAATTCATAAAACATTACCAAACACTCGCTGGAATTCACCTTAGTTTGGAAAAGAAATATATAGGTCATAAGAATAAAGTACTTTCTTTCTGATTATCCTTGCATTTTGAGACGCGTTGATCAACAAAATACACTCATCTATTTATTTTTATTTTTTTGAAACTGGTAACTGTCAAAATACACTCATCTATTTGTGAAGCTAAGTTTCAATCCCTTACTTGGTTGGTTCCTAACGTTTCCAGTTTGACCTCAACCAGACCCCAAAAAGTAAAGAACAAGGGAGCAAGCTCCGCCATGTTAACCAATTTTAAGGGGGGAGAAATTAACAAGTTACATTCTTTTCTGATTATACTGCAATTTCAGACTCGTTGATCAACAAAATGCACTCATCTATTCATGAAGCTAATATTACAATCCCCGGAATCTACTTGACTGAGTTCCTAACATTTCCAGCTTGACCTCAGCCACACACCAAAAAGAAGAGAACAAAGGGAGCACAAGCTCCACCAAGTAAAGATATGTTAAACAATTTTATTCTTACTATGTTAACCAATTTAGAGACAAACAGAGCTAGTTTCTCAATGACAGTACAAAAAGGCCCTTTTTTTCAGCTAAAATCAGCTTTTTTACTCCAATATGAGCATAAATCCAAACAAAAACACCTACTCTTAGCATTTTGATTACATTTGAACAATGAGAGTACAAAAAGCCCCAATTTTTTCCAGCTAAAATCGACTTCTAAATATAACCAGCTACAATATGAGCTAGTTTCTAAGTAAAGACACAAAAAGCCCCAATTGTTTAAGCTAAAATCCACTTCTAATTATAGAAACATTTAGCTACAATATGAGCTTAAATCCAAACACAAAAACACATATTACTAGCATTTTAATCACATTAGAACAATCAAGTCATTAAATCTTCAAAATTCATAAAACATTACCAAACATTCACTGGAATTCACCTTAGACTTCTAACTTAACTGAGTTCCTAACTAAACACATGTTAAATCATGTATATTTATATGTTAACCCAATTTTTAAGAAAAACAACACCTAAACAGACAAAACTAGCTAGTTTCTACAAAAAGCCCCAGTTTTTTCAGCTAAAATCAGCTTTTTTACTCCAATATGAGCATAAAACCAAACACAAAACACACACTGTTAACAGTTTGATTACATTAGAACAATAAAGTTATTGAATCTTCAAAATTAACAAAACATTACCAAAAACAATACTTAAACAGACAAAATGAGCTAGTTACTCGGTAAGGATACAAAAATCCCCAATTTTTAAGCTAAAATCAGCATTTTCACTCCAATATGAGCATAAATACGAACACAAACAACATATTACTAGCATTTTAATCACATTAGAACAATCAAGGTATTAAATCTTCAAAATTCATTAAACATTACCAAAAACAATACTTAAACAGACAAAACAGCTAGTTTCTCAGTAAGGATACAAAAAGCCCCAATTTTTTTCAGCCAAAATCAACTTCTAAATATAGAAACATTCAGCTTCAATATGAGCATAAATCCAAACACAAACAACATATTACTAGTATTTTAATCACATTAGAACAATCAAGGTATTGAATCTTCAAAAAGACATTAAACATTTTTATTGTTACAATTTTTAAGACTTTTGTAACAATACCTTCTTGATGCATAATTAGCAAGTTCATCTTAAAAAAAAAAAAAAACATTCTCTGGAATTCACCTTAAAATTCTAACTTAACTGAGTTCCTAACTAAACACATGTTAAATCATTGTATTTTTATATGTAACCCAATTTTTAAGACAAACAATACCTAAACAAACAAAAATAGCCAGTTTCTACTAAAAGCCCCAATAATCCAGCTAAAATCAGCTTTTTGTTTGCATATAGAAACATTCAGCTACAATATGAGCTTAAATCCAAACACAAAAACACATATTACTAGCATTTTAATCACATTAGAACAATCAACTTATTAAATCTTCAAAATTAACAAAGCATTTCCGAAATTCACCTTAGATTTCTAACTTCCAGCTTAAGCTCAGCCAGACACCAACTAAAGACATGTTATACTATTCTATTTTTTTATGTTAACTAATTTTTAAGACAAACAATACCTAAACATACAAAAATAGCAAGTTTCTACAAAAAAACCCCAATTTTTTCAACTAAAATCAGCTTTTTGTTTCAATATGAGCATTAATCCAAACAAAAACACCCATTTTTAGCATTTTGATTACATTAACACAATGAGAGTACAAAAAGCCCCAATATTTTTCAGCTGAAAATCCACTTCTAAATATAGAAACATTCAGCTTCAACATAAAACACATACTGTTAACAATTTGATTACATTATAACAATAAAGTTATTGAATCTTCAAAATTAACAAAACATTACCAAAAACAATACTTAAACAGCAAAATGAGCTAGTTTCAAAAACAAAAAGCCCCAATTTTTTCAGCTAAAATCAGCTTTTTGTTTCAATATGAGCATAAATCCAAACAAAAACACCTATTTTTAGCATTTTGATTACATTAGCACAATGAGAGTACAAAAAGCCCCAATTTTTTATCAGCTAAAAATCCACTTCTAAGTATAGAAACATTCAGCTTCAATAATATGAGCTTAAATACCATACACAAAACACATAATGTTAACAATTTGATTATATTATAACAATAAAGTTATTGAATCTTCAAAATTACCAACACATTACCAAAAACAATACTTAAACAGACAAAATGAGCTAGTTTCTAAGTAAAACCACAAAAAGCCCCAATTTTTTCAGCTAAAATCAGCTTTTTAATTCAATATGAGCATAAATCCATACAAAAACACCTATTTTTAGCATTTTGATCACATTACAACAATGAGAGTACAAAAAGCCCCAATTTTTTTCAGCTAAAAATCAACTTCTAAATATAGAAACATTCAGCTTCAACATGAGCTTACTATTAACAATTTGACATATGTTAACAATTTGATTACATTATAACAATAAAGTTATTGAATCTTCAAAATTAACAAAACATTACCAAAAACAATACTTAAACAGACAAAATGAGCTAGTTTCTAAGTAAAAACACAAAAAGCCCCAATTTTTTCAGCTAAAATAAGCTTTTTGTTTCACTATGAGCATAAATCCAAACAAAAACACCTATTTTTAGCATTTTGATTACATTATCACAATGAGAGTACAAAAAGCCCCAATTTTTTTTCAGCTAAAAATCCACTTCTAAATATAGAAACATTCAGCTTCAATATGAGCTTAGTGTTAACAATTTGATTATATTATAACAATTTATTGAATCTTCAAAATTACCAACACATTACCAAAAACAATACTTAACCAGACAAAATGAGCTAGTTTCTAAGTAAAAACACAAAAAGCCCCAATTTTTTCAGCTAAAATCAGCTTTTTAATTCAATATGAGCATTAATCCAAACAAAAACACCTATTTTTAGCATTTTGATTACATTAACACAATGACAGTACAAAAAGACCCAATTTTTTTCAGCTAAAAATCCACTTCTAAAAATAGAAACATTCAGCTTCAATATGAGCTTACTATTAACAATTTGATCATATTATAACAATAAAGTTATTGAATCTTCAAAATTACCAACACATTACCAAAAACAATACTTAACCAGACAAAATGAGCTAGTTTCTAAGTAAAAACACACAAAGCCCCAATTTTTTCAGCTAAAATCAGCTTTTTAATTCAATATGAGCATTATTCTAGCATTTTGATTACATTACAACAATGAGAGTACAAAAAGCCCCAATTTTTTTTCAGCTAAAAATCCACTTCTAAATATAGAAACATTCAGCTTCAACATGAGCTTAAATACCAAACACAAAACACATACTGTTAACAATTTGATTACATTATAACAATAAAGTTATTGAATCTTCAAAATTAACAAAACATTACCAAAAACAATACTTAAACAGACAAAATGAGCTAGTTTCTAAGTAAAAACACAAAAAGCCCCAATTTTTTCAGCTAAAATCAGCTTTTTGTTTCAATATGAGCATTAATCCCAACAAAAACACCTATTTTTAGCATTTTGATCACATTACAACAATGACTTAAACAGACAAAAATGAGCTAGTTTCAAAAAGCCCCAATTTTTTTTTTCACTATGAGCATAAAAATATTTTTAGCAATTACATTATCACAATCTAAAAATATAGAAACATTCAGCTTCAATATGAGCTTACTATTAACAATTTGATCATATTATAACAATAAAGTTATTGAATCTTCAAAATTAACAAAACATTACCTAAAATTCACCTTAGATTTCTATGAGCATTAATGAATAATAGTAACCTCTATTGAAGAAGATAATGATTAGGTTCGGCAAATTAACGAGCCTGTAAAGATCGACGGTGATCGGAGGTTCGGCGGAGATGGCGGCAACGGTGGAGATTGGCTGACCGTAGTTAGGATGAAATAGCGATGATGAGAACGAAAAGGAGAGTTGGGAATCGTTGAAACGATAGAGTCAAAGGGTGGAATTGGAAAGCTTGGAGGTACGGATGGACGTTCGTATATATATTAGGGGTAAAAGAGTAATTTAACCCATCTGATTTTTTCTTTTTCTTTTTTTTTTATTATTGAAGAATATATTATTATTATTGGCGGAATAGATAGTTTACTCCTGATCTTGAGGTTAAATTCCTTCGATACATCTTTTCAATATTGGCAATTTCGATTACATGCCGATTTTTTCACCATTCGTATTCAACCGTTTCTTCTTAAAAATTGTATTACGCGCGACGATCGGAATGGGTCATGTGCCATAACCGACCTTTTAGTATAACCAACTTCTAAATTTTAGATTGGAGAATGAAAGGAGACTTGAGAATTGGCGGATTGGAATTAGAAAGCTTGAGGTATGGATGGAGGTTCCAATATATCAGGGATAAAAGAGTAATTTAACCCATTTCATTTTTTCCATTTTTCCTTTTTTTTTTTTATGAACAATTACTCGTATTTAAGAATATATTATTGGCGGACTACATAGTTTGCCCCTTATCTTGAGGTTAAATTCCTTTGATACGCCTTTCCAATGCAAACAATTTCTTTTACATACCAATTTTTTTACCATTTGTATTCAACGACTTCTTCTTAAAAGTTTACTACGCGCGTTAATTAGTGTGCGACACATGTTATAACCGCGCTTACTATCACCTTCCAAAATTTTAGATTTGATAATGAAAGAAGACTTGAGAATCAAGAGATCATAGAGTCAAAGGGTGGAATTGGAAAGTATGGGGTATGGATTGGGATGGTATATATCAGGGGTAAAAGAGTAATTTAACTCATGTCCTTTTTTCTCATTTTTCTTCTATTTTATATGCATAATTACTCCTATCTTAGTTGGGATTTGATTTTCAAAGAATATATTATTGACGAAATACATAGTTTACCCCTAGTCTTGAGGTTAAATTCTTTTGACACATCTTTCTAATACGAGTAATTTCTATTAGGGAAAAGTATTCAAAACACACTTAAACTATGACCAAAATTGTCATAACACACCTAAACTTTGTGGGGGTCCTATGACCCCCCTGGACTTATTTTTTGTGTATTATTTACGCTTTTATATGGACAAAGTCACCAAAACTCAAACGAGTGTATGCACGCGCCCCCTAAAATGTTAAAAATATACGCCTTTTCATTTCAACTTTCCAAGTTTGAAAACCCAAAAAAACTCCATTGTAACGACGAAATCAAATGGGTCTTTTTCGATATTATATAGGATTTGTGACATTGTCGTCATTGAAAACATGATTATCAATTGTGGATTAAGATTATAGAACCAGTAAACAAAAACTCCATGACTCCATGAACAAAGCTTGAAGTTGGATCTTCAAATTCCGGATTTGATGACTAAAATTCTTGGTTGCTGATTGTTTGAAGCTGAACTCGAGCTAATAAGACGTCTGAACGTGAAGAAGAGAATCAACGACTCCATGATCTGCCATGAACAAAGCTTGAAGCTTCGAACTCGAATTTTTGGGTTGCCGCAAATGAGCTCCATTTCGAGTAGGTGATATATCAAATGAACCAGAATGTCGAGAGGAATTCGAATATGAAATTTAGTGATGTTTGGTTGAGATTTGAAGTGCATTAGGATCAAATTTCACCGTTCTCTATGAAGAAGATGAAACAAGAATTTCCGACCCGAGATTTTGCCAAAGTTGTCATAACACACCTAAACTTTGCGGGGAGTCCTATAACCCTCTTGGACTTATTTTTTGTGTATTATTTACGCTTTTATGTGGAATCTTATGCGCTCAAAGAGAGTAGGTTCAATCGCTTGTATATGTCACCATATAAAAGTGTACAAAATACAAAAAAAATAAGTCCAGGGGGGTCATAGGACCCCCGCAAAGTTTAGGTGTGTTATGGCAACTTTGGTCATAGTTTGAGTGTGTTTTGAACACTTTTCCCTTTCTATTACATACTAACTTTTATAAATTTGTGTCTAACACAAATCATTTTTACTCAACCGTTTTTTTAAAATTTAAATTACGTGCGTCAATAGTGTGCAAAACGTGTCATAACTTAATGGATAAAAAGAAAAAAATATAATCGAACACGTGTCACATCTTTCTAATACGAGTAAATCTTCAACATACTAAATTTTTAAAAAGTGCATTGAATACAAATAATTCGTACTTAACCAGTTCTTCTTAAATACTTACTGTATTACGCGTGTCAATCAATGCATCATGTGTCATAACTGCTCTTTCACTATAACCACCTTCCAAATTTTAGATTCAACTTTTTAAGGTTGTATTCAACAAGTTTCAACACTACCAATTCAATTCCTTACTACAAGCTTGGGTACGGAAAGCTGGTTTATATCGGGGTAAAAAGGTAATTTAACCCATGTTTTATTTTCAGTTTTTTCTTTCTATTTTGTATTCATAATTACTCCCATCTTAGATGGCATTTGATTTTTAAAGAATATATTATTGGCGGAATACATAATTTACCCCCGATCTTGAGGTTAAATTCCTTTGATACATCTTTTCAATACGAGCAATTTTTTTACATACCTATTTTTTTATTATTCGTATTCAACCGCTTTTTCTTAAAAGTTACATTACGCGCGTCAATTAGTGTGCGACACATGTAATATCTCAACCGACAAAAAGGAAAAACATAAAAGAAGAGTAATTTAACCCGTGTCTTTTCTTCCCTTTTTTCCTTTTTCTCATTTTTCTTCTATTTTATATGCATAATTACTCCTATCTTAGATGGGATTTGATTTTTAAAGAATATATAATTGACGGAATACATATTTTACCCCTTGTCTTGAGGTTAAATTCTTTTGGCACATCTTTCTAATACGGGTAATTTCTATTACATACCAACTTTTATAAAACCGTGTCTAACACAAATCATTTTACTCATTGTTTTTTTAAAATAAAAATAAAAACATTACGTGCGTCAATAGTGTACGAAACGTGTCATAACTTAATGGATAAAAAAAAAATACATAAACAAACCCGTGTCACATTTTTCTAATACGAGTAAATCTTCAACATACTAAATTTTTTATTGAATACAAATCTTTCTTACTTAACCAGTCCCTCTTAAATGCTTATTGTATTATGCGCGTCAATCAATACAGCATGTGTCATAACTGGTCTTCCACTATAACCACCTTCCAAATTTTAGATTCAACTTTTTAAGGTTGTATTCAACAAGTTTCAACACCGCCAATTCAATTCCTTACTACAAGCTTGGGGTACGGAAGGCTAGTTTATATCCGGGTAAAAGAGTAATTTAACCCATGTCTTATTTTTTAGTTTTTTTTTTCTTTCTATTTTGTATTCATAATTACTTTATCTTAGATGGCATTTGATTTTTAAAGAATATATTATTGGCGGAATACATAATTTACCCCCGATCTTGAGGTTAAATTCCTTTAATACATCTTTTCAATACGAGCAGTTTTTTTTACATACCAATTTTTTTATTATTCGTAGTCAACCGCTTTTTCTTAAAAGTTGCATTACGCACGTTAATTAGTGTGTGACCCATGTCATAGCTCAACCGACAAAATGGAAAAATGACGAGGCTAATGTGTATATCAATTTCTGCTTGTACTCTGTCAAATTATAGTAAAGTTTAAGATATCGTCCACAAAGATTAGAACCACCTAGGCTACAGATTTGTATCATTTTTGTTACTATTTGAGAGAATAAAATTGATGAAAGGTGAGTTTTTGAAATTAAAATTACTTAAATCAAAAACAAATTTACTTCCAGAAAAGTTATATATAAAAAGAGGCGGGAACTGCTGAATTCACTTGATATATTTTTATGATAAAATCCAGTTTCTACATGCATTTCTCTAAGGAATAATTGCTTATTGCTAATACAATTATATTTTCACACTAAGAAATAAATAGTTAATTAACACTCCGTGAGGTTATGTCAATTAATTGGTTTAAAACTAGTGACGATTACACTGAAATATTTTCTTGCTTGAATTGTGCTAAAAGGTGTAAAGACTTCTTGCGATTGCCTTTAAATCAATAAACTCAATCCCTTCGCGAGAATTAGGACCGAAAGAAATAAGATAAAGATCCCTTAGATCAATAAATTCATTTGAGTTAATCCCTCGGTAAGAATTAGGACTAACAAAAATAAGATAAAGATTATTTGAATCAACAAATTTGCTTGAGTTAATCCCTCCATGAGAATTAGGACTAAAAGAAGCAATATCAAAAATTTGGAATAATAGGTAACTAAAAATTACTCTCACTCTACTATTTTACTCATTAGTCATAAATATTAATTTTGTTTCGTGAGAATACAAAATTAATATAAAAGAAAAATTAATATAAGAATAACTTAGAGATAAAATAAATATATGTGATAATAATATTTAATTAAAGGCTATCATTCAAAGACAGTTTGAAATATAAATAAAAAGTTTCAAGCCAAGAACATACAAAAACTGAGATAGTATTATGAATATATCAAGCTTCCTCAACTATCCCAACATAAAGAAATTACTCCATTATGGAGTAAGAAAAACTAAAAAAATGGAAAATGTTATCCTACAAAAACAAAAAGAAGCGAAAGGGACCAAGACTAATTCTTGCATCTTGTTAAATGGTGTCTACAATTGAGAACAACTTCCTCTACTTATAAGAATATAAACTTGGCCTCGAAGTTCTTAAAAGAAAAGCTAAAACAAATCAAAATTTGTTAGCCACATAAATGATTTCTTGGAGCCAAAGAATTACATAGGCACATGTCTAATTGAGATGGACCCACAAATATTGAAGATGATTTGTGCAACGGTGGATTTGTCATTCTCGTTTTTTAGCTTCTTTCTTTTCCGTAATTTCTTCTTCCTGCAAGATTTGTTAGAAAATATGCGAGAATTGATATAATTATTAGAATATTTTATTTAAAATAATAAAGTTTTTAGTATATAATATATGAATATTCTATACTCATCAAAAAAACATAAAAGAAGAGTAATTTAATCAATGTCTTTTTTTTTCTTTCCTTTTTTCTCATTTTTCTTTTATTTTATATGCATAATTACTCCTATCTTAGATGGGATTTGATTTTTAAAGAATATATTATTGACGGAATACATAGTTTACCCCTAGTCTTGAGGTTAAATTCTTTTGACACATCTTTCCAATGCGGGTAATTTCTATTCCATTCCAACTTTTATAAAACTGCGTCTAACACAAATCATTTTTACTCAGTCGATTAAAAAAAAAAAAACATTACGTGCATCAACAGTGTACGAAACTTGCCATAACTTAATGGATAAAAAGGAAAAACACAAATGAATACGTGTCACATCTTTCTAATGCGCGTAAATTTTCAACATACTAAATTTTTTAAAAGTGCATTGAATACAAATCATTCGTACTTAACCACTTCTTCTTCACTACTTATTGTATTACATGCGTTAATCAATGCATCACGCGGCATAACTACTCTCTCACTATAACCACCTTCCAAATTTTAGATTCAACGTGTTAAGGTTGTATGTAACAAGTTTCAACACAGCCAATTCAATTTCTTACTACAAGCTTGGGGTACGGAAGGCTAGTTTATATCCGGGTAAAAGAGTAATTTAATCCATGTTTTATTTTCAGTTTTTTTTATTCATAGTTACTCCCATCTTAGATGACATTTGATTTTCAAAGATTATATTATTGACGGAATACGTAATTTACCCCTGATCTTGAGGTTAAATTCCTTTGATACATCTTTCTTATACGAGCAATTTCTTTTACATATCAATTTTTTTATTATTCGTATTCAACCACTTTTTCTTGAAAGTTGCGTTACGCGCGTTAAATAGTATGCGACATGTGTCATAACTCAACCGACAAAAAGGAAAAACATAAAAGAAGAGTAATTTAACCCATGTCTTTTTTTTGTTTTCCTTATTTCACATTTTTCTTCTATTTTATATGCATAATTACTCCTATCTTAGATGGGATTTGATTTTAAAGAATATATTATTGACGGATTACATAGTTTACCCCTTGTCTTGAGGTTAAATTCTTTTGACACATCTTTCTAATACGGCTAATTTCTATTACATACCAACTTTTATAAAATTGTGTCTAACACCAATCATTTTTATTCATCGTTTTTTTTTAAAAATTAACATTATGTGAGTCAATCGTGTACAAAACGTATCATAACTTTCCTTACACAAATTTCAAATTCAAACTCAACCGTAAAGGTTCAAAGTTATCTAAAGTGTTCTTTGAGCTTTACCAAAACGAATTACCCATACGTGTCAATCAGTACGTGACACGTGTCAAATCAGTGCGTGACACGTTTCATAACTCCAAAGATACAAAAGACATAAAAGAACTCTCTACCCCCGCATCTCATCTCCTCCAATCCCACCTTTGTTCATCTTCTCCACCACCATTCGTCGTTCCACCATAACTACCTTCCTTCCAAATAGATTCAACTCTTTTAAAGATATTTTCAACAAGTTTCAACACTATTCATTGAATTCCTTAAAATAAATTTTAGATCCAAGCTCGACTATAAAAGTTTAAATTTAAATTTATTAATGATGTTTTTCGAATTTTACCATAATTAATTACTATTTTCGACACGTTTTAAAAGTTTTTCTGATGCAAAACATTCATACTCAATCACTTTTTCTTATAGATAGCATTACGCGTCTCAAATTAGTGTGTCAGACGTGTCATAACTCAAAGAATAAAAAATGAAAAACATAAAAGAACTCCCCCCCGCGTTTCATCTTCTCCAACCCTACCTCTGTTAATCTTCTCCATCATCATCCATCCTTCCACCATAACCATTTTCCCCCCGAGTTTTAGATTCAACTCTTCTAATTCAGGCTATTTGGAATAATTTTCAATACCATTCATTTAATTTTTACAGCAAATTTTAGGTCAACGCTAAACCGTAAATGTTCAAAGTTATTAAAGGTGTTCTTTGAATTTCACAAAAATTAATTACCTATTTTCAATAAGTTTTAAACATTTCAGCTAAAAAGAAATCCATTCATTTTTTAGACAAGAAAAATTATAAATAAATTCAAAAAGAGCAACAAAAAGACCATTCAATTTTAAAATTGGCTATTTTGATATTCTCATTCAAATATATATTGAGAGGAAGAAGAAGAGGAGCAAAGTGGTGTATATCAGACATACTTTGAAAACGTTTAGTGTGTAAGGGGTTGCTCGTGTTGGAAAGATGTGTCAAAGAGATTTGGCCTCAAACTCAGGAGTAAACTATGCATTTTGTCTATATTATTCGAAATGTTCAAATACATAAGTATCTCATCAAATTTTCTAGATTTTTTCCTTAGATACCTCTCATTTCTAGTGATTTCACTATACTTACTACCACCTTCCTAAACTAAGACTACGACATTGAAGAAGCAAGCTCACTCTCATTCCAAAAAATTAAGGAATTAAGTAATCACTAGAATGGATGTATTCCTCTATTTTGTCAAAAGCTTGGCGGTCAAGTCATGGACTGGTGTATGTGTTGGTTTTAATTTGTATAAGACCAACATAAGATTTGAATCCTTAGATATTACTGAGGTCCATTGAACACCATGCTGAATTCTTCTATCATTTTCTTCTCTTTCACTTTAACCGGTATGAGTTTACCTAATACTAATAGCTTTATTGGTGAGTTTCTCATCTCAGTAAGAGCTTTCCAAATGATATCTCAATAGCCACATTAGTAGCTTAGTATCATTTGGGATCACTTAAGCGCGGCCTATTTCTTTGTATATAATCGTGTGATTTTTTTTAGAATTTAAAATTCGATTTCCTCCATATCCAAATGGTAGATATATTTTTAATTCAATTTTAAAAAATTACATATATATCTTTTTATCGGCAATTAAAACATCGAAAAATATTTTCGTTTAATTTTTCAATTTCCTAGCCGTTGAACATTTTCTCTGCATTATCGACAATTGTTATCATGAAAAACAAACAAATACATTGAAAATCAAGGAAACAAGACAAACACATAAAATCATCATCTCATACAAATGAACTTGAATATTCGCCACTTCATACAATCAGTTAGAGCAGATATATTATTTCAGACACCAAATGCCTTTAGAATAATGACAAGGAGCACTTTTCAAGAAAGAGCTAGAAGAGTTAAACTATCACTTTTCCTTATGTTTATTAGTCCATTATCAACTTTTATCAATTTAAGACATCGTATGTTTTTTCCACTTCGTTTTTCACCCGTGGTCGGTGTCCGATGCTTATATTGGAGTCCGACTAAATTTAAATTTTCGCCGAAAAGTCCCATCATAATAATTAGCTTGATGGTCAGTTTGTTGACCGCTTGTTAATATTTACTTACTATTTAAAAAGCAATTGAGAAATAACTATTTTTATAGCCAAAATAATATTTGGACATAAGTATTTCTAACTAAAACACGGAACAAGTCAAATACGGGGTGTTGGAGTTCGAACCGTTGCTTCCTAGAGTTTGAACTGAAACACTTCACATTCTAGAAATTTTTCATGGAGTTTAACCTCAAACTCTAGAAAATTTTCATGGAGTCGAAATAGGTACAATGAGTGAAATAATCTACTAATAAAATATATAAATTTGAAATAAATACCATAAATAAGATAATGTTAAAGAATTATTTGCTCACGATACCTCTTTGATATAATGAGTGAAGTAGGTACCTATAAGTGAAAGAATCTATTGATATAAGGAATGAAATAGGTACCCATGAGTGAAAAGGATCATTTCACTCAGGTTACCTCTTCGAATTTTTGAGGTTTCAACTTGTATAAGAGAAACTAAAACTCATATTTTGAATCTTTTTCGTATTTTAGCAAGGGGTATTTTTTTATTAATATTAATTTCTAAATTTAATAATAATCTATTGATTAGTGGTCCAAAAAGTATAAGAAAAAAGATCATACAACAAGAGAGAGAGAGATTTGGAAAATTCCCAGTCTTGGACCAAAGGAAAAAAAAAAATTCCTAGTCGCCAAACTTATATTCATACAAAACCCACTAAATTAAGATTTAGGAAGAAAATGCCACTTGGACGGCCTTAAATCTTTTTTGACATTGTCTTTAATTATAACTTGCCGGATTTTCTATCCAAGAATCACTAATGTAGACCAAGTCTAACAAAGCAACTACTATTTAATTTACTATATTTTGTAATGGAGGCGGATTCAATATTTAAACATAGTTTAAAATTTCATCACGATAAATTTTATTTATTAGGTTTCAAATCTAGTATCTATACTTATTTAGTAATTTTTTAACTAAAATACAGATAGAGACCAAAGTTACTTGGTTCAGATGAACCAGTGAATCATTAACTACATCCGCCTATGTTTTAAAGATGAGTTTAAATTATATACATTGAGTGCATAATGAGTATGTACACTATCAATTCAATTTAATTTAATATAGTAAGTTATTTACTATTTATTCTAAATTATTAATTGATGTAACTAAATAGAATATTTGCGGTTATTTTTAAATGACGTAATCACATAAATATTATTTCCACGTTAGTGTAAGATTTACGTGTAAGCTTAAAATTCTAACCAAGTTATTGTCAATCTAATGGTTTTATTCAGAAAAGAAATACTTAAAAAAGAAATTAACTCTCTAGCTGAAAATAATATCATGTCTACTACTACTTATACACAAAGATCCCTTTATTTATTCTGTTCCTTGATGACTTGAATATTCTTTTATTGAGATCACAAGTGCTGTGGTTTTTAGTTATATCTGAAAGGTTGACGTCATTTTTACTTTTCTTTTGTCTTTAAAATGAAATGAAGTTGTATAGAAAGGAAGTAACTTTAAAATTTACCATCATTTATCAGAGGTTTTGAGTTTGAGCCCTGTATATGAATATTCAACAAAAGAAGGAAGTATCTTCATCTTTAACAGGCCTTACGCGGCACAAATCCGGATTAATCGGGATCCAATGCCATTACTCAGAGACCGGGTCGAAAACCAAAAGAAAACCTTTATAATCTAAATGTTTGAAAATGAAATTTGAAAACAATAGCGACCCGAACGGCCAAGTCAAGTGCTCACATTATTTACATGATGACTCAAATAATAATAATGATAATGTTACGCATTAGGCAACCAACTTAAGATTATGTGATTATCATAGATTAAAATATCTGGAACTGTTATGATCACATACCCAGATAGACCTAGTAAAGCACACAATATATTGAAAGAAACTCTACCAATGTTCACTTAAAAGAGTTAGAGATAAAATTTGTTTTTAATCTATGATTAAATAATTCCTGAATTAATATTTTTTTACAAATTCATTAATCAGCTGCTAAAGAAGATTAGTGACGCGATTTTGCTGTTTAGCGATACAAATTGTACTATTCTTATTCTTTTATAGTGAATTTAGTGTTAAAAGCCAAAGAATGCAAGAAGGTAAACTTATTCCAAGATGCAAATAACATTTTAAATACTTTGAACGAGTACGTGATATATGTTGATAAAAAAGATGTGACTGATTCTCTTTGACATGGTAAATAAAGAAGTATACACAATTTAATAACAGTGATCATGATTCATTATGTTGTTAAAATTGAACCAGTGATTTTGCGTCCAATTGTAATCCCCTACGAACCAAAATGCTAGACTGATTCAAAATTGTAACTCTTCTACTAATTGATTTTTTCAGCTCTGCGCTATTAATTTTTCCTTTTTATATTTATATATGTAAGAAGACAATTTTTCCCTTTTGCATACCTTTTCCTCTTTTATTTTTTTACTTTATTCGTATTATATTATGTGACATCAGCACGGAGCCACCTTTGTTTAGGTGTCAATTCATATCGATTTGCTATAAGATTTTACGGCGTAGATAACCAGGAGTATATTTACTATAAATCTTATCTATATGTATTGTCTGTCGAATCTATATTTTTATGCACGTATCTTTTTATACGTTCATTCCCTTAATGAAAATTTTGACACGTGTGAAATTATTTCCTGACATTGTTCCAGTTTATAGTTAGTGACATTATTATATAGTCATGACTCACAACTCACCATTTTTTTTGAGATGGTAACACGACTCACCATATATGTCTTCATAAATTTAAAACTCTTTATCTCTTTCTTAAATTCCTTCATTCTTTAAGTTCACATAGAATGAGAGAGAATATCAATTTTCTTAATGTAGGGATTGTTGTCTTTTTGATTTACTCATTTGTTATTTTTTGATTTACTCATTTGTTATTTGGAATTTATTGATCCGACAAATTTCAAATTTAATTTGCATAAGGTCGTTAAAGAAGAATACACTTCATTCGTGGAGTTCTTAATATAGAGACGTTAAACCCGAAACTCTAATCAAGGAAGGAGAGATATTTTTAGTGACTTCTTCCTAGTAAACCCCCACTACTAATAAGTCGTACATTTTTCCATTTCGTCTAGTGCCATTTGTAAACTTCACTTGGTCAGTTTGTCTATGAATAGTATTTCCCCTCAAATCAAGCACTACGTGTTTTTTCCTCCTGTCAAATTGTCACCCCAAAATCCACTCTTCAATGGAGAAAATAGATGTCAATTTATCAAAAACAGAGGAACCAGAAAAAGAAAATATTATTTCTGACGAAAACGATAACGAAAAAGGAATTTGTACTGAAAATAGAAAATACGGAATTTCAATTTCCGTAGATACAAAAAAATTTTGACTTCTGATATTCACAGTGGAGATATATATTTGAAATTACGTAAAAAATATTATAAATTATAGTAATTAACAATTTATGTAAAAAGCATAAAAAGAAATTCCAATTAAAAAAAACTTGATTAAATCTTGAAATTCCAATTGTGCCACAAAAATTGAGATATAAGGGGTTGTTTGGTTGAGAAACAAGTTATCTAGGATTACCTATCCCGGGACTAGTTATCCCACCCTCCCATAGAGATAAAATAACACTACAATCCTAGTATAACAATCTCGGGATTAGTTATACCGCGATTTATCCCAATCAAACGTGGGATAAACTCATCTCAAATTTAATTCCAGTAGTATTTTTATCCCTTATCTCTCTTACCAAACGAGCTCTAAGAGTATTTTTTTAATATAAATTCCGTAATAATTAAAGTGTCTTTCAGAACAGCCTTCCTATTTCCCAAGGTAGGAGTAAGATTTGCGTACACTCTACCCTCTCCAACCCCACTTATAAAATTTAATTGGGTATGTTGTTGTTATAGTAGTAGTAATAATTAAAAGGGAAAAGGATAAAAAATACCCCTCTATTTTGGAAAAAGAGCTAAAAATATCATCCGAACTTATTTTGGATCAAAAATACACCTCTCATCTTTAAAGTTTTCAAATATAACCCCCGTTTTGACTAAATTATCCCCCAAAACAACCGAAATTATTTTAAACCCGCTCCATCATTTAAACCCAACTCAACTAAATAATAACCCATAAGATCCCCTTATTCCCCCAAACTTCAAACCTACGTATTGAGGGAATGAGGGGATCTTATGGGTTATTATTTAGATGCGTCGAAAGTTCAAATGCTAGGGAATGATTTTGGGGGATAATTTTCATCGAAAATATGATATTTAAAAACTTATGAAAATTATTTTTAACATAAAATAAGTTCGGATATTTTTAGCCCTCTTCCAAGATATTTTTGACCCTTTTCCCTAATTAAAATAAGCTACGGAGCTTAATGACAAATTCAAAATCTATAAACTTGGTAGTAATATTCTTGACTTCTTCTAAGTAAAAAATAAAGTCATACATTTTGCCATTTCGTTTGCTGACATTCGTTAACTTCACTTTGTGTCTATATATAGTACTCTCCGCTCTTCGACTTTTATCACGTTTTTTCTCATTTTCAAAATCTCTCTCTCTCTCTCTCTCTTCAATGGAGAAAATGGATACTATCAATTTATTCAAAACAGAGGAACTAGAAAAAGAAGCTATTATTATTATTTCCAACGATAACGAAAAAGGAAATAGTATTGAAAATGGAAAATCCAATTCCATTGATACTAAAAATATTTTGAATTCCGTTATTCACGGCGAAGAAGAAGGAATTGAAGATATAAATTCAGCTGATTCTAACGGCGAAATTATTGATTCATCAGTTAAACAAAACGGCAACGTATTAGATGTAATCAAGCCAAATAATTTGCTACCGCAACCGGAAGTACCTGCCGGAGGTATTGTATTTTTCCTTTTTTAGTTACTGTTTAGTAAATGATTCTATTTTTACGTATAATTTATGAACCTTTTAAACCGCGATTTATATACAATTTTGAGTAAATTGAAAATTTTATGAAAAACTTTAGATCACGGTAGACTAAGAGCCTGTTTGGATTATGGCTTATAAGTTATAAGCTTTAGTACTAACATATAATTTCTAGCTATTTTGGCAAAAAAATAGCATCTTAAAACACTTTTTATTTTTAATCTTATTTAAACAAAAAACACATGAAATAAGTCAATCCAAACAGGCTCTAAAAATATTTTGAATTTCATTATTCTGGCTTATTTTTATTATTTTGGAAAAACAAGGCTTAAAAACACTTTTTTATCTTATTCAAACGCTAATTTTAAAAGCTGTTTTTAGCTTAAAAACACATAAAGTAAGCCAATCAAATCAGGCTCTAAAAATATTTTGAATTCCGTTATTCACGCAGAGGACAACGGCGTAGAAGGAGCAGAAGATATAAATTCAGCTGATTCTAACGGCAAAATCATTGATTCATCAGTTAACAAAAACGGCAACGTATTAGGTGTATATCAAGCCATATACCTGAAATATAACACATATTCATCTGTTTGTTCGGTTTTTAAGAAATCTAATGTTAATTTTCTTTATCCTTTTTAGGTGTAATTAAGCCGCATAACTTGTTACCTCAACCGGAGCCACCTGCCGGATTAGCAGTTATCGTTTCTCCAGGTGATTTGAGCAGGTCTCAATCCATGCCGGAGAGTTTTGAAATGCCGGCGATCGGAAAATTCTTTCGTGAGAAGAGTAACAGCTTATCGTCGGCTATAACAAAGCGGTTATCGTCGATGAGAGATCAGTTCGACGATGAGAAAGTAAGTGTTATTGCTGGACTGGCGAAGATTTTACTGCAGGCGTTAGCCTGAATATGTATTTATTTTATTTGTTAATTATAATTGAGGTGCGGATATCTCGCTCTCTTTATCGTCGATGAGAGATCAATTTGGCGATGAGAAAGTAAGTATTACTGTTGGACTGGTGAAGATTTTACCGCAGGCGTTAGCCTAAATATGCATTTATTTTATTTTTTAATTGTAATTGAGGCGCGGATATTTATTTCTCTTTATCGTCGATGAGAGATCAGACGATGAGAAAGTGAGTATTTCTGCTGTATTGGTGAAGATTATGCCGCAATGGGTTTTGAATTTTGAATCTTGCCTCAGTCTGAAAATATTTATTGATTTTATTTTTCAATTACAATTGAGGCGCGAATATCTCACTCTGTTTTTTGTCGATGGGGGTTCAGTTTTACGATGACAAAGTGAATATTATTGCTGGACCGGTAAAGATTAACTTAAATCTCTTTAGAGAGGGGAGATAATATTTATTTATTTATTTGTATGTAGGAGTACTTTATTTTTTAACGGTAAGATGATGTACTTTTTTCAGCAACAGAAAGTGATGATGAAAGGGGAATCGAAGGAAGTGACGGAGTTTAATCTCTCAGGACTAAAAGTGATCGTGAACTTAAAAAGTCCGGGGGAAAATAAAGGGAATAAGAAGTTGTTGGGAAGAGTGAGTTTCTTCTCGAGATCCAATTGCAGGTAGGTGTGTTCATGAGTGTTGGTTTTTAGTTAAATCTAAAATCATATTAATTTATTCGGTATTTTAATTACTCTTTCTGTTTTAATTTAGGTGATATTTTTCATTTTTTGAGATTTAAACTATTTTTCGTTTTTTGAGATTTAAACTATTTAAAATCGTAATATTTTACCCCCAAACGCCGACGCTTCACTCGTATGGGAGAGCGACATACACTCTCCTCACACACATTTTTATTTTTATTTTTTAATATTCGATCAATTTTTAAGAATAAAAAATAAAAAATTGATTTTTCTTTTACAAAATTTATTTTTAAAAACCCGTTTTTAAAAATAAAAAAAAAAGTGAATTTTTTTTAAAAACAAAAAAAAAAAAACTGAAAACGAGAATTTAAAAAATATTTTTCTTTAAAAAAATTTTTAAAACCCGTTTATGGTTAAAAAACTTTTAAAAATTTATGTAGTTATTCAAAAATATATAAAAGCTTGATTATTTTTTTAAAAATGTAAAATATTAATTAAGTTATTCCCTTTTATTTTTCAAAAAAAAAATAAAAAAGTGTTTTTCTTGTCAAAATTTGAAAAAAAAACTGATTTTTTAAAATTTAATTATTTTTTTAAAATGTGAAAAACTATATTTATATTCATATTTTAAGAAAATACAAATTTTTAAGAAAAAATTAAGTTTTTCAGTTTTATGTTTCTCACTCTCTCAAAGATAAACACACTTGAAATTTAGGGGGAAAATATTACGGTTTTAAATAGTTTAGGGGGTGATAGGACCAAACGTTAGGTAAGGTGTGTGTTACCAAACCGGACCAAATGTATATAAGAAAAATTAAAATTTATGGTACTTTTTATGTAGTTATTCAAATATATAAATTTTAATATTAAAATATTAATTAAGTTAATCCAATTTAGCTTCAAAATTTAGTCAAATTGACAAAAGCGAAAAGTATCACATAAATTGAGACGAATGAAGTACTAAAACCAAACCGGACCAAATGTAAACATATCTCTTTGGTTATTGTCAGTTTGGTTCGATTTTCAATTTTTGAGAAACTTAATGATATTCTCTTTTTTTTTTTCTTTCTATTATTAGGAAAGACTTTCCTCATTTTTCAATTTATAATCCGTTATTACCTTTTTACTGTAGAAACTGTAATATTTTTGAATTATGGAGCTATAATTATTCAGTTTGATTTGCTTTTTTCTTATATTTATTTTTAATAAACCAAATATCATCGATTTTTCAAATTTAAATCAAACCAAATCCAAACAACTATCGACTTATTTAATCAGTTTTTAATCATTTTTGCAGGGATTGCACCGCTGTGAGATCGTTTCTACGAAAGGAAAACCTCAACTACGTTGAAATTAACATCGATGTATATCCTGAAAGAGAAAAGGAATTAATTGAAAGGACCGGAAGTGCAAATGTGCCACAAATATTTCTAAACGAGAAGTTATTAGGCGGATTAGTAGCCTTGAACTCACTACGTAATAGCGATATGTTGGAGAAGAAATTAGCGGAAATGTTGTCTGGAAAATGCCCGGAAGATG
Organism: Lycium ferocissimum; assembly: GCF_029784015.1. NCBI lineage: Eukaryota > Viridiplantae > Streptophyta > Magnoliopsida > Solanales > Solanaceae > Lycium > Lycium ferocissimum. The sequence continues at coordinate 24,376,907 of NC_081351.1, read as the reverse complement.
CACCGGCGCCACCGGTTTACGGTTTCGATGATGATTATGAGGAGAGGAGTGATGTGATGGTGGATATTGTGAGAGTATTGAGGCAAAGGTTACCAATACAAGATAGAATTATGAGGATGAAGATAGTGAAAAATTGCTTTTCTGGTGGTGAGCTTGTGGAGGTTTTGATTCATCACTTGGATTGTGGTAGAAAAAAGGTATGTTCCTTTGACATTATTACTTATTAAATTAGATTATATTAATTTAATGTTTGGATAATTGTTGAATATTTCAAAAATCAACAACACGAACAACATACGCAATGTATTTCCTCCTACAAATGAGGTTTCGGGAGGGTAGTGTGTATGCAGGCGTTACTTCTATTTTGGGAGGTAGAGAGATTGTTTTTGATAAACAATATTTCGAAAATCAAATTTAAACATTTGAAAACTCTATTCAAAATTATGTGTATTTATTGTAATGCCTTTTAAATATTTGAAGTTATTAATTATTATGATGTATAGTACTTTTGACGTAGTTTTCAAATATATAAATTTTATTTAAAAAACTTAAAGCTTCTATTCTATGTCCAAATTCACGGTAAAATAATAGAAGTTTGAATTTCGAAATTGCAACTGTGCCACATAAATTGGAGAGAAGGAGTACTAAATTAGACTATATTAATTTACTATTTAATTAATTTTTGAAACTAAATATTAGATATATGCAATAACAACAACAACAAAAATCAAATTTAGACATTTGAAAATTCTATCCAAAATTATGAGTACATATATTTTAATTCTACTAGTTTCTTGCATTTTAAATTTTCGAAAGGTCTTCCTCTCTATTCAAGTAGTGATTTATACGATCATAGAGTTGACGTTTCAGATTCTATATATGTTTTTAGGATTTTGGGAACATATTCTGTGCAGGTACTAATGTACATTTCCACCTTATTACTAGTATATTTTAATAGAATTGTTCACTTATCCCAAACAGAATAAGATAGTACGTGCCTACGTGGTACAAGGGTCAACTCTGCTAATTTCTATGTAAATTGAATATTAATTTCTTTTGTTTTGCAAATAAAATTTAAACGGTTGGTAAAACGTACACACAAAGCAAAAATTTTATAATCAGAAATAATAAATTATTTAGAAAAATTATAGGCAAAGAATAATAGTTTGAACTAAATCTAACAATGTTTGACAGCGGATACAGTAAAGTGTCGGTAAACTCGAGGCAGATGAATAATACTAAATAAATTGAGGTCTAAATTGTAATTTCATTGTGAACACTTTTAAATTATTATTTAAAATTACTATTTTCTTCTTAGATAAATTGTATACTCCATCAATTTATAATATAATAACTATGCTTTTTAATTATTTTGAGTATAGGTGTTTGAAATCTTTTCCGTGCAGTTTGTAATTTGTAGTTACTTTTAATGAAATAAATCCATGTTCGACTTAAGACTTAATAGTAATGCAATAGTTGTATGTTAAATCACAATTTATAATATAATAACTATGCTTTTTAATTATTTTGAGTATAGGTGTTTGAAATCTTTTCCGTGCAGTTTGTAATTTGTAGTTACTTTTAATGAAATAAATCCATGTTCGACTTAAGACTTAATAGTAATGTAATATTTGTATGTTAAATCAAGTTTTTGGTTTCTCACCCGATGTTCGTACTTGTTATGGACCCAACTAGTTCTAATTTAGATAGTCCCACTTTGACGTTAAAATGCTTCCTACAAAAAACGGCTTCATTATCCAGGCTCTAACCTGAAATTTCTTCATCAATGATGACTCACCATCTACCATACCATAATCTTTAAGTTTTTGGTTTCTCACTCGATGTCAGAGGCATATGTAGCATTGTATGTAGGAGTTCAATTTCTAACTTTAGACACGAAACATAAATTTATGTGTAAAAACCTACTAAAATTGTAATAAATAATATATATGAACCCCTAACTTTAAAAGTATAAATGGTTCAATGCTAAAAATTTTAAGTTTTAACCCATAGAGTTCAAATTCTGGATCCGTCTCTGCTCGATGTTCCGTACCTGTTATGGGCCCAACTAGTTTTGATTTAGATAGTCCCATTTTGATGTTAAAATGCTTCCTACAAAAAACGGCTTCATTATCCAGGCTCTAACCTGAAATTTCTTCATCAATGACGACTCACCATCTACCATACCATAATCTTTGTGTTTATTTTAAATCAAGTCATATTATGTTCTATTTCTTTCGATCCATTTTACTTGTGGCCCTTACAATATAGGTCGTGGGGAGTAGTAATCAGTTGTACTAGTGAGGTTTAAAGTAGCCTCTGTCACAGTCAAATGAATAAGTTGGGCGCAGTTTCTGCCGGAACACACGTCTGCCTTGGGCTCACTTAGAACTCGAAAAAGGCCTGTTATCCCATGGTCCGTCAATCTCGTGCTGATGTAATGAGTATATATCCACACGCTTTTGAAATTAGTGCAATCAATTGACTAGGAAATTATTCCATTTAATTAGCATGTTTGGTCCCTTATTTAATGATAAATTCTGATTTTGATTCTTGTGATGTTTTGTTTAAGCAAATTTAACCTTCAACAACAACAACATAGTAATTAATCAAAAGGTGGGGTCGAGGGTAGAGGGTAGAATAGAAGAAATTTTCTCAATCTTCTGAAGATAGGGAGATTGTTACCGATAGATCCTCCTCGGCTCAAGAAGCATATTTAACCTTCAATTAATTGAACTAAATATTTTTGATCTTTTTGCTAGTGAATTTTACAAATTTATCAGAATTAATTGTCCACCATTTAGCTACTCATATGATATGTTAAGCTTGTATTGTTACTCCATATTTGAGGATAAAATAGTTGTAAAAATAACATATTTCTTACCTATAGGGACCAAAGATATAATAATTAATTGAGGGCAATATACTTAGTAAATATCACAATGACAAAAATAGAAATTTGTCAATAACTGAGGGACTAAAAGTGTTATTATTCTTTTAATTGTTGAAGTCATTATGTTTGTGGGGTTAATTTGACAAATTATTTGAAAATTGGATACTTTAAGCTTTGGCCTTGCCTCCTCATAATCCTAGATGCGTGAATTGGACTTTTCCACTCACGTGCTGAAATTTATTTACTGTTCCATTTCTCCAGAAAAATTTAAATATCCCCTACTCATGAAGTTATACTTTTGAAATTATTTTTAATTTTTAATTACTCCTTCCGATCATTTTTACTTGTTCACTATATTAAAAATGAATGTTTACTTTTATTTATCTAATTTGAAAAGTCAATTGATAATTTATCATTTCATATTATTTTTAACCCTTATCATTAATTATTAGATTGAAAACTTCAAGAAATTGTTAATGGCTACATAACTTTTCAAGTATTTGTGATTGATTTAAATTATTTATATGATTTTTAATAATTAGGGGTAATATAATAAAATTATTTTATTTATTACTCTTTAAGACATGTGCCAAGTCAATAATGGATAATTAAAATGAGCGGAAGGGGTTAATATAATATTGCTATTATGTTCTTTTATTTTCAATTTAGTCACTGGGGTCCGAGGACATGACGTTTTTCCTCCTTTCCTTTTCTTTCCTCTTTTCCCATGAAAAAGTGACCAACTTTTACTTACCAAAAAAGAAAATAGTGACAAACTTTCCCTTAATGAATTTTCTTCCTTTGTTTCCAAACACAGGACGAGTTTCCATAAACAAAAGAGTTTGAAGTTTTTGAAAACAAGTGTTAGGTTCAAACACTTTAGTTCTTAACAGCTAAAATGAATGGACATTTTTCCAGCAACCAATGAGTGTGGCCTAACGGCTAATAATGAAGATGGAATAATTAATACAAAACTGGAGTTCAAATTCTAATAGCTGCAAAAAATTGCTAGTTTGTTCTTCCCATTTTTTAAGTGAGTTAGCATGTACGTTCTTTTTGACACTCGAGAGTGTGGCCTAAAGGTTAATGAAGATAGAATGAATTATAGATGACTAGAGTTCAAATCCTAATAGTGGTAAAAATGATTTTTAGGATACCTCTTCCCATTTGACTAAGCGAGGAGGTAGCTCAATGATTTAGGTGAGCTGTCGAGGTGCGCACAAGTTGTCCAGATACTATCGTTATTGGAAAAGAATGAACCGGACATTTTCCTTATGGCCTTTCTTTGTAGTCACTTGTTTTCTGCTTTAAGTACAATCATTCCTCCATGTCTTCAGTAGAGTAACTTCCTGGTAGCTCGATAGTTCAGTTGAGGTGCACGCAAGTTGGTCCGTACACTATCATTATTAAAAATGAATGGAATTTTTCTCATGACATTTTTTGTACTCATTTTCCGCTTCAAGTTCAATTGTCCCTCCATGATGTCCAGTAGAGTAACTTTCTGGTGGATAAATTGTATTGGTTTGGATTTCCTACTGTTAGGGGAACTGATTTTGGAGTTTTAGCATTTGTGTAGCATGGCCTTGAATCCACTCTACACCAGTTACTCATTACCGGTAATTTGTTTAATAAAGAAAAGAAAAGGGTAGCACAATCTTTTGGTATTTCAATTTTTTTTTACAAAACATAATACTCATAGTTAATTCAGGTTCATTCATAGCATAGTGCTTGAATAAGTATAGCAATGTGTAGACTAGGACGCATAATGCAAAATGAATTCTATAAGATAATAATGTTAGAGATGAGAAGTGCGCATGCAACACTAATAGTATTTCGCGATGACTTCATCAATTAGCAGATAGCCATTGATTTTTAAGAATCATTAACATATTTATCCATGACACTGCAAGACTTATATTTTGAAGTAATAACTATTTGATATCTAACACAGGCTGTGGCAATCGGGAAGAACCTGGCGAGAAGGCATTTTATTCACCACGTCTTCGGGTAAGAACTTGAAAAGGATTTTAGGATTGCTGTCCATCACTGTAGATTTGATTCTATTGACAACATTTCTTTACATTACTGTTTATCTGCAGAGAAAACGAATTTGAAGATGGAAAACACTTCTATAGATTCCTTGAACATGAGCCTTTCATTCCCAAATGCTATAATTTTCGAGGGTCCACAAATGACAATGAACCCAAGGATGCTGCTGTGTTAGGCCAAAGGCTTGGCAAACTAATGTCTGCCTTACTTGAGTCTTACGCCTCTGATGATCGGTATCATCTTGATTATTTAGGCATCAGCAACAGTGAAGAATTTCGGAGGTACCTACTTTTGATCTTTTTTTTTTTGTCAGAAACTGTTAAGTGACTTGTACTAATTTACTTGAGGCTGTGGGTTCAGTGACAATCTCCATCTTAGATTTCCTTGATAAAAATTTCTGTAGTGACTTCAACTGCAGCTCAGTTTGCTATGTTGGTTTTACTCTTTAAAGTCAGCAAACATGTAACAGGTGATGCATTTTCGTTTGCTAATCTTTCCTTTTCTTTCTCCATAATCACAGAAAAAACTTTCAGCTAGGTTGCCAACTATTGCTTTTATCCTTCAAATAATCCTTTTGACAAAGGGACTTTTGATCTTTCTATTGAACTTTTCCAATGCCTGTTTTCTTCAAGTCCTTTGCTTTACTTCTCTATATGGTAATAGTTATACGGTTCCTAGAGAATGATTTTCAGAAGCTATTCAGAGGAAGTGGTTTCTGTTATGAGTAAATGCTACTTCGACCAACAGCTGAATTCTTAGTAACATCATTGAGTATAGGAAATTAAATGTATCTTTAGAAATACATTTCGATGGCCTAAATTTTCGACGTGAGCAACATTCCTTTGATGTTCATTTTCGTATGATTGAAGCTTAAAAAACAGTCTTCTTTATTTCCTACTCAAGATTATAGATCTTTAGCATTCCAGAATGAATTTCTTAAGTTCTGTGCCAAGCACAGTATAATGAGGATACATATTCTCAGACGAATCAATAATTATAAAGTATATAACACTGTAGGATCTAAAGCTCTTCTACGGATTAGTCTAATATGTTTAGCTTCAAAAAATTCGCAGAAGAAGTTTGGGTAGTAAAGAAGCATGACCAGAATGCTTTCTGGTCACTTCAGTTACTGAAGGATATGGGGCTTTTGTGACTGAATAACATTTGGAAGTGTGGAGATCACTCTAAGCCTTCTCATATGTGGAGAGTGATTTGCTTTAGTTGATAGAGGTCTAGAAAGACTTATTGATGAAGAACAAAACACTATCTATGATGAACAGAACACTATTATACTATAGGATAATGTGTCTAGAATAACAGCTTACAGACAACTCCACTTGATCTTTCTTTTCAGTTAGTGGCCATATTTATAACTAGTAATGTGTCTAGATTGGTGTGAGCTTTTAAACTTTTCTATCTATCCAGATTTTGTAGAATATAAGAGAAAGGGCTGATCTGAGTAGCCATATTTCAAGTTTCTACTTTAGTGTATCGTGAAACAAGTTTACTTCAATGCTCCATATGAAGATCTCTATACAAAATAGAATCGCGGAACTTCTTGCATACTTGGCTTGAGAAAGAGCAAGCAAAGACCTTACAGTTTCTGTCTTCAGCCAGGCCCTTATTGGGAATATTTTAGTACTGAGTATAGTGTAAATGACATTAGCTGCAGCATCTAACTGAAGAGATCCGAGTACAGCATCAATAAAATTCAAGCTAAGAGGCTGCAACGGATGCAAAGGATCATACCATAAAGAGGTGGAAGAACAATTTCTAATTGCACCCTTTCAACCAGAGATATACCTAGGTGCCTTGGCTTCAAACATTTCCTCCCACACCATGAGCAATGAGATGGAATCTCTATCTCCCAAGTATCTTTTCTCCTGGTAGTATAGTGTGGATTCATTCCATCCACAGTATGTGTATCTTGATACCATTGGCTGAAAGACGTCTCAAATTGGATTGCAGCATACCATATCTCGAAATTCTGAAGCCCAAGCCTTTCATCAGCTAATAGCTTCCCATTAAACTTTAAAACCATTGTGCTTCGTCTCTAGTTCACTAAATCATTTAGGTTTCTCTAAACCTGGTGCACCACCTCCTTTAAAAGGATTGAAAAGCTTGCCATAGGAATTTGTACAAAAAGCATTTAATAAGTATTCCCATGTCCCTGGCTGTTGATTGCACCTGCCAGCACAGATTAGCTGCTTAGTTTTCCAGCTTGCTTCTACTATAAAAACATCCTGCCAAAGGACCAGTCAGCCTAATGGAGAACTAGGCAGTCACTATAGATGCTTAATCTACTTAACAAATAAAGACGAAATCTCAAAGCAGCTTATGGTCCTATGCAGCAAATGGGAACTTTGTACTTAAGTATATAAGATAGTTTAAGTATATAAGATAGTTCCTTAACGAATCTTGTCTCAGAAGAATGTTACCAGCAAGACCACATTGTTATCATTGAGTTTGTACGTTCGATATAACCTTATTAATCAGGTTTGCATAATGCTGAAAATCAACTCTTAATTCATTCATAATTAACTTCCTATGCGTAATAGTTAGCAGAATACCTTTTGAGAAAGCCCTTGACAGCCAGAAAGCTAGTCCATCTCTATGTATCCGGCCTGAAAGAAAAGCTAATCCATCTCAAAAGCTAATCCATCTCTTTTCTTTAGTAGGGTTCACTGTCCGTTTCTTATTATTAAACACAAAACCAAGACCTTTATATAACATAGTGGGTTTGTATGGAACCTAATCTTTCTGTTATCTTATAAGTGCAGATATACAAATTTGGTTCAGGATCTGCACAGGGTGAACCTCCAAACGCTTTCAGCAGAGGAGAAGCTAGCCTTCTTTCTGAATTTGCATAATGCTATGGCCATTCATGCCGTGATCAGAGTTGGTCATCCTGGGGGCATGATTGATAGGAGAGCGTTTTTCTCTGAGTTCCAGTACATAGTAGGTGGTTATTCCTATTCCCTATCAGGGCTAAAAGATGGCATACTTAGAAGCAACCGAAGAGCTCCTTTTTCGCTGATGAGACCATTCCCTAGTGGAGACAGGCGTCTGGAGGTAAATAACCTTCCCTGTTTCTTACATTTTGCTATAACAACAACTGTTGCAACTGGTTAATCAAATTCTTTTTACATTAGACATGTACGCTATTCCAGTCACTCGAGGTTTTGATGGACACCATGAATTCAATTTGACATTTTGCTCAACACTTCTCTTTATTCATTTTTTCCCTTTTACTTTGCTGAGAAAAAGAGCAGTTTCTATTAGACAACAATGTTTTTAATACTTAAAATTAGCAGCTCAAGTTACAGCATGATGTCAGTTTAAGTTGGCATTTGGATAATATTTGAGTTATAATGGAAAAAACGAGTAGTTGACGTTGAAGTTGAAAAAAAGACTGTCAGAGTTTGTATGTATGGACATGAACTTCACTCGGACAAAAACAGTATGTGGAAATTGAAGATTTGTGAGTGAAAACCGTCAAACCAATAAATATATCATCTGACATGGAGTATTAAGCCAGTATTGCAATATCTCGCTTGAAACCCAAATACTGAAGTTTAGGAACTTCATAGTGTTTTAACTCTCCCTCGGACCCCACAGGAAAATCTTAAATGTCTAATAAACCAGAATCCTTGATAAAATCAACAATATCTTCCTAATTTTTTATTAACATACTCTTCCCATGTGCAGATGACTTATCTGAAAGTTAATCCGTTAATCCATTTTGGACTGTGCAATGCAACAAGATCAAGTCCAGCAGTAAGATTCTTCACACCTCAAAGCGTCGAGTCTGAACTAAGATATGCTGCAAGAGAGTATTTCCAGAGGGATGACGCAATGCAAGTGGATTTGGCCAAGAGAACTGTCTACCTTAATCGAATGATTAAGTGGTAAAGTTTTGATAATTTTCTTTTCATCCCTGAGATTTAAGGAAAAATACGTGCCTTTTTAACTACCCACAGTTGCGGCGGGGTGGTAAATACTCCTTCGTCATTAACCAAAAGTCTCGGCTCGAGCCTTGGGAATGGAGTCACCTTTGGTAGGAAGCGGTTTACTCCCAAAGTGGGACTTTCCGGGCAAATTCGGATTAGTCGAGTCCCAAAGTAGATACTGAAACCGGATGAAAAGCCCAAAAAATTGCATGACCTTTTAAAATTTGGTATTTTGACCCCATATGTTAGTCTTGCATCTAATGACCTTGTAAATTTGATTTTATGCTTAAAAATCTTATGTGTCCTACATATTCCTTTTGCAGGTACAATACTGATTTTGGACACGAAAAGGAAATACTAAAGTGGATTACCGGTTACTTGGATGCAACTAAAGCAGGTCTTTTGACACATCTTATGGGTGATGGTGGTCCTGTTAATGTTGTTTATTCAAGTTTTGATTGGTCTCTAAATGCTTGACCAAACTTTTTGCAATTGCTATATGGAACTCTAGGGGTAGCACTTCAGTTTCTTTCTTCTTATAACCACCCCCCCACCCCAAATCCCCAACCCCAACCCCCTCTTTTAATCTCTCAATATCTCATAAAAATAGGGCATTTTTGATTGTGCACATAGTCGAACATTTGTGTATAGCAAGAGCTTGTTAATGGATTGCGGTTTGGATAAATAACTTTGGTGATATCAAGCAAATAACTTCGGTGATATCAAGCTTTCTGTATAAACAAATCCTTCTGTATCGTCACGTATAAGCCATGAAACATGTGGTCCTTCGAGTGTTGAAAACCGTTATCTTTCCAAAATATGTAAACTAGTAGCAATTGATCATCAACGTATTTATATTATTGTATGGCTGAATAAAGACCGGTCTCTTCTATAACAATGGAAAGATTTCAAGATTCCTTGACACCATAGTCATTCATTATCCAATAACTTAAAAATGCCCTCCTTCCCAATAAGTAGAATAACAACAAAGCAGTCCTCTCAATACTGAAAGCGCATTCGCTTTAGCAATGTTATCTCTCTATGCACCTCGTTTGCTATACTAAATGAAACCACACAGAATAATTTAGTGACTTAACAAGCCAATGAAACGCTCCATGTACAAATTCTAAAGAGTCCATACCAAACAACACAGCGTTGACACCAGTAGGATGTCTATCAATTTTTCTCCAGGAACCACTTTTCAGCGCTAGAATTTCACTGCATCCCTTATGACCAATCTTAAGGATTTTATAGTCATCAATAGTTGAGTCATATCCCAATCCCCAAGTAGCAAGTCCGTCCTTTGGCAATTTTGGAACAGGAAGTACTATTGATTCTCTTGTAGAGGGGTTCCGTAGCAAAATTATGTGGCGTTTATCAGGATACTTATGAACCCCGAGAAGAGCCAAACCATCGTAACAACGATAGAGTGTTTGTTCCCATGCTTTATAGTTCGAAGAACAATCAAGTTTTTGTACATCCTGAACCCATTGAGCTGACGACAAAGAAAAACAATAAAAAGAAGACACACTAGTATCCTTATAAATGTGAAATTCGTTAACAAGGAATTTTTGGGAATTTGGGTTATTCTTTGCATGAGCGAGATGTTTCTTCTTAAAGTAAGGTTCGCAGATTAACGTCTTCCAAAATTTTGAAACACACTTGAATCAAAGAAGAGACTGCACTGGTAACGTGCTGAGGATCTCCACAATTATTTCCTCTTGGAAGTGAATTTGAGGTACTAATTTCTTCTTCTTCGTCGAGAAGTTTTACTATGTGCCTCACACAACTGATATTAGTTGTGAGAGGCTCCTTTATGTGAGACAAAAAATGGACCCACATCTTACACTGATGGGTCCACAAATTTTAGGTTCATTTTTTTTGTCTCACGAGATGAAACCTCACACAACTAATGTCAGTTATGTGAGGCACATATTAAATTTTTTCCTCTTCGGCAACTCTGTATTGCTTTGATTGAAAAGATTTGCCTTTTGTGTCATCTTTAGAGATTTCTCTTCTCTTTTGCTTTGATTTGGATATTAGCGTTTCTCTTCGGGTTTTGAAGGAGTTAACAAGGAATAAGTTATTTGGGGTTTAGTTAAGGTATGTGTATGCTGGCTCGAACATATGGTTATTAAAAAAATAAGTTAAAAAATAGGATTTCTACACTGGATGTAAGTTTTCTGTCGTCTTCCAATTGCTATTTATTTCTGTCGTCTTCCAATTGCTATTTATTCAAACATTATGAAAAAATTCCATTAACAAAGGATGAAAAATAATTGGAATTAGTTCAATGTTAAATAGTGTAACTGCAAATCTCGAGCCTAATCCAAATGCTTTGAGGCAAAGGAAAAGAACTTGTTCTCCTAACTAGTGAGTAACTTACAACTTGTTTACCTATTGTATTGCATGGTATTATTATTTTACATATAAATATATTTTGATTTTTATTGTATCGTATTGTCAATTAGTTAATAATGAAAAGTGTCGTTTTATGTAAAGATCGGGTTGTTACCTTATGTTTTTTGTCCTTATTTATTAGTACGATTTAATAATCTTATTTTATCCTTTGTCTTACTTATTGTATAATACTTCTTCTGTTTCAATTTATGTGAACATATTATTATTTGGGGAGTCTACGAGATAGTTCTTTGATCACGTTTTCCTTACATTTTTTTTTAGTTATTTGAATATAAATTATCATGACTTATAGTACTTTTTATATAGTTTTTAATTATATAAATGTTATTTTTACAAACTTGAAAAATCTATGTCAAAATTTACGGCAAATTTATAAAATTTGACCCTCGTACTCCAAAAAGATTCACATAAATTGAAACGGAGGAAGTAACGTTTACATGTACCGTACTTTGTCTTTGTCATATTATGCAGTTATAAGTTTATTTCTCAAACTATTGATATGTAGTTATGAGACGATAGAAAACGATACAATCTATGCAAATATTAAACACGTGACCTTCAGGTGGTTAAAGTAGTGTGTATTAGATACACTTTGAGAAAGATTTGGTATTCTCGCCTGTAAAGTAGGAATGTTAAAAAAGGAATTTCGTTACAATTTTGAGGCCTGAAATATGTATTAAGCCCTTCTTTTTAACGGTATTTCAATCAAACTGTAAAAAAGGGTATTAATATCTTTTAGAATGAAATGAACTAAAATTACTAATTATGGTGACATCTATGGATTCGGATTTCAACTCATAATTTCCTTAAAATTTCAATTATGCGAAATCTATAATCTTTTACGCTTTACATAATTAATTACGCGATAAAAAGTCAACATAATTTTCGTTTATATGTAAATCAATTTATATTGTTCTGACTTTAAACAAATTAAATTCTCAATCCTAAGAATAGAATTTTAAGACTTTTTCTTGAGTTAAATAAAAATGTCACAAGTTTCTTCCCAAATTCATTTAAAAAGGAAGCCAATTCTTTGCTCTATGGAATCATGTTTCATGTGACACTAAAGATGAACATTCGATTTGGGAGGTAATTAGAATATGTAACTTAAACAGTTGATTTATGGAAAATAAAAAATGCAGTCTAACTTAAAAAAAAAAAAAAAAAAAAACTGCAGTCAAATTCAATTCGAGATGGAGAATAAACTGTAAAATCTCTTATTCGGTAAAAGACGAGTAAATATAATGATCCAAAAACCCTAAATGCGGTTCTGGTCTATACCACTAATGTTGACTAAGAATTCTTGCATTTATTATGGTAATAAAAACTTACCTAAGCTTATACCGAACTAATAAATAAATTATATGTGGTTCTAGGGATGGAGCTAGGGGCGCAAGTATATTCATCCGAATCTTCTTTGACGGAAAATTTAACTGTATATACAAGATCAAAATTACTGCGTATATATAGTAGATGTCAAATTCCCACCTTAGCTTTTTATGAATACTTCGTTATATTTCGAATCCGCTTGATAAAAACTTTTGGCTACATCACTGTACGGTTGCATGTGAACTTCTATCTCTAAACTATGATTAATTAATATATATTTTTACCTCATTAGATTATTTAACTATGATGATAACGTAATATAATTTAGTGTAAATAATGGGTTCGCATAAATATTTATCATTTATTTGTACTGAGTAGTACAAAGGATCCTGTTATATTTTCTTGTTCTTATCTTGTCTTTCCAATTGCCCGGTTGAAATTTCTACTTCAGCCATGGTTACGGCTTCACATTATCCCTTTGAAAAAGTACAAGAAGATTTTTAGTTATCAAAAATTACACTGTATGTTAATTGGGGTAACAATGCTATTAAAATTGACCTCTTTTTTTTTTTTTTTTAATTTTTATAAAAAATGACCCAAACTTTTTTCTCTCTCACTCTTTCCCTGCCTTCTTATATGTTTGTATATGTTGGGCTATTTTTTGTAATGTAAGTTTTGGACTGTTTTTTTGCAATTTAAGTGACCAACTTGTATATTTCTAAAATTGTCTTTATTTATTTATTTGGGGAGAGTCTATGGTTTGTTATTAATTAGGTTCAATCCAACATTTTCCTTGGTCTAGGAAAAAAACTTATTTAAAGGCAAGTTGCTGGAAGAATATTAATTTTCTAAATAATTAGTTAAAGGGTTTTTGTTGAAGTCTTTGTTTGATGAAAAACTATTATATTTTAAATGTTAGATTTTGAAAGCTTTGTTTGATAAAAAATATTTTATATTTTCAAGTGTATCTTTTTATTTAACTCGTCCATTACCTATAGCTGTCACTTGTAAAACTAGGTTCAACTAATGAGCAACATATTTCAACTAAGTTCACCTAAAAAATCCTTTTTTAAAACCAAAACTTTAAGTCCTATTCTACCAATATATTGTAATAAACATTGAGAATTTCAATAGAAATACATGGTACAAATCAAACATTTTAAAACTTATAAAAGCCGGAAAGATCTACTTAATTTAGTACAATACTATTTTTTTTTTTATATCAGAGTTGTTGATTTGTTCAACCACTAGTTTGAACCGTTGGTCGAACAATGGAAAATTATTAGACTTTTGACTAAATTGTAGGACCCAACCAACATGTTTTTCTTCCTTCTTCTCATTATTCTGTTTCCCATTAGAAATTTCTGACTTTAATGGGAAATAATAATAATATAGCTCCTTAGTTTATACCTATTTGGTCACTTGACCCCCAAAAAAGAGGGGATAAAAGACAATATGTCTTTCAAATGGAATTTTTCTCTTCAAGAGGCATTCACATGAGCTGACCAATAGGAGAAATATGAAGCCAAGAAAGAAAAAGAAAAAAAGCTAGCCCCTTCCCTCATTTCATATTAATCGTAATTAACTAGTTTTATGATTGATGTGAACTTACTATATCTCTTTTTTCTTTATTTCACTTGAAAGTGATAATGTGAGCAAGCTCACACACGGGAACCTCATATTAATACGATAAAAAGTTGCGTAAAAGGTCAGAATTACTTTTAAACGATATGAAATGACACGACTTTGCCCTCCGTTAAATGCTGGGAGCAAAATCATCCTCGTTACTAAATTAGCCTGAATACGCCCTTATTCACTAAAGGGGCATTACTAACGAAGCATTTTGTCAAATGATTTAGCCAAACACAAACTGTTACTCTTTCAAAACTTTTTTTATATGAAACACTTTTTAAAATATGTTGATTTTGACGGCTTGGCCAAATAGGCTCTTGGGCATATTCGAGCCAATTTGGTAAGGGACGGGGGACACATTTGACCCCAACTTTTAACGGAAGGCAAAGTCATGTCATTTTGTATAGTTTGGGGACAACTTTGACCCTTTAACCTATAGAATTGGTGTAGCAATCAAGATCCTACAACTACATTACCTACACGAGGATAAAACCAAGGATACCTGTATGTTAGATGCTATTTAATCTTTGGTTATGCTGAAAGAAACCACCATAGAATTGAAAAATCAGTAGAGGCAATAATCTGATGTTGTCCATCAATTATTAAAGTAAGATAAGTCGCATCCAAAATTCACAATGTTATTTGTACATGTTTAAGAAGCTACAAATAGGGAAAGATACAAATATTTACACCAGAATACATCCGCTGAAATACAAGTTATCGACACCTTGAAAATGAGTTACAAGGTACATATCGTCGAGCAGTACAAGAAATTCCCTCTAAAACACATGAACGTCAGGTGGCGTGTTTATGTTATCGAGCCAAGAAACTAACTGCTGCGAAGAAGGCCTTATTTTCGGATATTCATGCAAGCAGAGGAGAGCGACTTCAAGAACCAATAACATTTCTTCTGCGTGCTGCTTGTCATATATCAAAGGATCAAAAACTTCAGTTTCCCTCTTTTGTTTCTTCATTTGGATCACCCAAGAGATTAAATCTCGGCTTGCTCTAGGCTTGCATGGGTCCATCGGTCTTTTGCACGTAAGGAGCTCCAAAAGAACGACACCAAAACTATAAACGTCCCCTTTATAGGTAGCTACGGCAGCTTGACCGTATTCAGGAGGTATATAACCTAATGTTCCAACAACATCAGTAGTCACATGAGTGTCATAAGGCAGAATAAGCCTTGCTAGACCGAAATCAGCCAAGTGAGCTTCGAAATTTTCATCAAGAAGTATGTTACTCGACTTTATATCTCGGTGCAGAATATGAGGTTCACATGCTTGGTGCAAGTAGGCGAGTCCTCGTGCTGCCCCTTGAGCAATATGAAGCCTTAAATCCCAGTCCAATAAAGCAGGCCCGTCGACTTTCTCGTGCAGCCAATAATCCAAGCTTCCATTCTCCATGTAGGAATAAATTAGAAGCCGGTCGGTTCTGTACTTGCAATATCCTTGAAGATGAACAAGATTCGGATGCTGAGCTCTTGAAAGCGATTCAACTTCAGCTTGGAATTCTCTTTCCATTTGCCCATAGTCACCTGTAGAGTTGACAAAGTTAGCTTGTGAAAACATGAAATGACCCGCCCATTTATTAGCTAAGCCCATTTTAGCCCAACTCATTTTAGCCATCTAAAGATTGGGATGACATGTAACCCAATTTGACCCATAGAAACCTTGTCAAAATATCTTTAAAAACATTTTTTTTAATTAATATATTATGTACAGCCATAATAAAAAATAAAATAGTTCTATTAGGTATTTAAAAAAATTAAAAGAAAAAAAAAGAAACTAAAACTTAGTAAGAATTGGACAGGTTATGACATACTCATTTATTAACTCAACCCATTTTCACCCGCCCAAATCCAGCCCAAGCTCACCTGAAAGCCGCTTGATGGCAACTTTCCTACCATCACGAAGGATGGCCTTGTAGACCAAACCGAATCCTCCGCAGCCAACAATATTTGATTGATCGAAATTGTTAGTACACTTCAAAAGGTCATCAAGACACATCTCCTTATAGTTGTTCTCCTTGTTGTTATGGAAAAATATCACCAGACTTGAGCCTAAGTCTTCCATTTCCTTATTAGCACCATCCATCTCCTTTTCTTGATCAACTACTTTTCGACTACTCGCCCGTACAACAATCAAGTACATAAGAGCAAGAAGAAAAACTGTCCCAAGACCAATGCCAATACCCATACCAATGACAGTTCCTTTTCGCCGCCTCTTTCCTTTGGCAACCGAATGACGAGGAATATGGCTAGCATTTTGGCACGGAGTAAGATGTTCACCGCAGAGTCCCAGGTTGCCCTCGAAGCTTGAAGCTGAAAATGTCGGGAACTGGCCTCCAGTAGGAACTTCCCCCAAGAGCTTATTATAAGCGACACTGAACTTCGACAAAAAGCTACATTGGACTAAAGAGGACGGTATTTTGCCAATCAGATCGTTATGTGATAGATCCAAAATCTCTATGCTCACCATACCGGACAGGGTACTCGGTATTGTCCCGGATAAGTTGTTGCTTTTCAGATCCAAAACGTGTAACGTTTTTAGGTTTCCAAATTCGGGCAAAATTCCTCCAGTGAGAAAGTTGTTACCTAGTTCCAGTGTTGGAGGGAAGCTAAAAATCTGATTATACTGCAATCCTCTTACGCTTACGTTCCTTTTCAAGAAAAAGGGAAAATCCGGAGATGGCTCGTCCATTGAGATAGGGCCGGAAATCATACTCTTCAATCCAGTAATTTCTTTCGGAATCTCCCCCGTAAACGAATTATTGGACAAATCCATATAGAACAAATACTTGAAATCTCCAATCCAAGGTGGAAGTTTTCCTGTCAAACGGTTCCACGACAAGTCCAAAAGTTGTAATTTCGAGCTATTTCTCAACCATTCGGGAACCAATCCAGTGAGCCTGCAATTTGGAATAATGAGAGCTTTCAGCTCGGGGAACTGCAGGCTCGGATCCGTAGGCAAAACTTCATCCCGAAAATTCATAGTAAGGACCAAAGTAGTCAGGTTCTTGCAATGCTGTAAAATTCTTAGAGCAGAATCAATGTTATGCATACTATTGTTCGATACTGAAAGGGAAGACAGGCTATGGAAATCCTTGAAAGTTTCCGGGATTTGTCCAGTGAAATTGTTTCTAGCAAGATTGACATTTTGCAACTTTGGACAGTTAGGAAGATTAGAAGGAACCGAGCCACGGAACTTGTTTGTTGCAAGATCAAGAGAAATAAGACTAATCATAGCTGAACAATTAAGATCAATGGTACCCTCTAAAGTATTATTTCTCAAACTAAGAGAACTAATACTCCCCGAATTCGCTAATGAAGTTGGTATTTTACCACTTAACCTATTTGAATGAGCTGACAAATAAGTTAAATTCCTTAACTTGTCAAACTCATCTGGAATTTCCCCTGAAAAACCATTTGAACAAATATCCAAATGAACCAAGTGAGAAAGGTTACCAATCTTGCTGCTAACATTCCCCGAGAATCGATTTTCTTGTAGTGACAAAAAAGCCAATCTTGGTAGTTTAAAAAGTTCATCAGGTAAACTACCAGAAAGATGATTTGAGCCAAGGCAAAGATGTTCCAATGAACCACAATTTCCAATTTTTGATGGTACACTACCATTAAAATAATTGACCCCTATTTTAATAACAGAAACTCTAGTTGAATTTTCACAAATATCCACAGGAACTGGTCCTTCAAAGGAATTATCAGATATATTAAAAACTTGAAGTGAAGGCAAGTTTATACTATCAATGAACAAGCCAGAAAAATCATTATTGCTCAAGTCTAATACTTCTAATTTAGGCAAATGGAATAGTTTAAAAGGGACAGGACCTTTAAGGAAATTGTGAGACAAATTCAGTGTCCTAAGTTGGTCTAAATTGCCTAAAGATTCAGAAAGTTTACCATTTAGCTTTTTTTTCCCAAGTTCCAATTTCACCACCCTTCGAGAATTGGCTACAGTATTGCAAGTGACACCAATCCAATTACAACAATTTGTTGAATTCTTGATATCCCAAAAATCAAGAACTGTTTCCAAACTTTTAACAAAATCCTCTAAAGCTTTGAAATCTTTTGGATTACATGTAAAGTTTTGGGGATTTTGGGATTGAGCTTGCAAGCAAAACCCCAAAAACAAAAAGATCAAACCAAGTTTCAACATACTTATCTTCTTAAAACTAAAAATAGAAAGAACTGTTTACACAATTTTTGCATCAAGATTGTATCTTTCTCTCAAAATCAAGCTTCAAGATCAAAGAAAAATACTATAGAAGTACTATAAAATACAATTTTTGCATCAAGATTGTATCTTTTTACACAATTTTTTTTTTTTACCTCAAAAAAAAAATACTATAAAAGTACTAATGGACAAGAAAGAAGAAAAGGGTACTTCACAAAACTGATGAATGGAAGGAAAAAAGGAATAAAAATCAAACCTTTGAGCTAGAAGGAAGAGAAAAAATGGAATCTTGAAATAGAGGAAATGATAAATAGGTAGAGAAATAAAAAAGGTATGTCTTGTTTTGTTTTTTTATGCTTTATTTGAGTTCAAACTTCAAACTCAACTATCTATTTACTGGTCCAAATATGGCTGCTGTTCTTGCTAAAATCCCAGTTGAAAGAGAGAGAGAGATAGAGAGAGAGAAGCTGTTGAAAGCTCTAAAATTTGGTATGCAATTAATTTTTAGCACAGGAGTATATATATTAGTAATAGTATGTCATACTCACGTGTCCAATTTATGTGAAACAGTTAAAATTTTACGAGTCGAACAAGAAAATCTTTCATCATTGTTTATTCATATGCCTTTTAAGTATTTTAAATTATTAATTATAGTAACTTATAATACTTTTTATGTAATTTTTAAATTATATTTTAAAAAACTTAAAGATTGTATGTTTAAATTTACAGTCAAATTAAAGAAGTTTGATTCTCAAAATCCGAACTGTATCACATAATTGGGACAACGGGAGTACTAGCATACTAGTATGTATTATAGAAAGCAAAACAAATGCAAATGTGAAAACCTTAAAAATAAAATAAAGCAGTATTCCCTCCGTCCCAATTTGTACGAGAATTGACTTATTTAAGGAGTCAAACAGCTCTTTTTTTGACAATAATTTTAAATATAAATTCTTTGAGTATTTACAATAAAATTTACATATTTGAAAATTTCATAAAAAGTATTATAAATTTGTATAATTAATAATCCATAATATATGAAAAAGATTGAAAAAAATCATAGTAAAAAAAAAAAAAGGTTATTTGACTCCTCAAATAGGTTGACATTCGTATGAACTGAGACGGAGGAAGTACTGTATCTAAGCCATTAGTAGTGAGAACTGGGGTGGAGTTCCAATTATTAATAACCTAATATGTGGCCTTTTCTTCCACTAAGAATTTAAAAAAGTAGAAAAGAATTAAGTTGTGAAATTAATGGACCAATTTGTTTTAAACATTTATTTAATGAAAAAAATATGTGTTGAGGGGCAAAGCCTTTCAAAATAAACAAAAAGGTCAACATAATATAGGGAAAATGGTCAAAGCTGTCCATATAAGTATTTTTTGACTTTTAGTCTAATGTTACTCGTATTGTTAGGGAAAAGTTTTTTTTCGTTCTTGATTTCTGATGAAGCTCTAACATGGGGATAATTTTAATATTATAATAAATAATCGATAGATAAATATTAACAAAAATTGAACAAGTAGTGTCCATCAAGCTCTTTATTAATGGCTCAGGCAAATACGAATAATATTAATTTATAAGAATAAATATGGACTTATCCCAAAAAAGAAAAAAATATCCTAAAATTTATATGACGCTCCAAATCGTATTAATGCACTAATTCCTTTGGAACTATAGATCATATACCTTTAGCTTTTTTGGCTGCTACATAATATTTAAACAAAAATATTATTTAGTCGACCACAAATGTATACTTTTTTTAATCATAAAAGAGCCAGCACTTTTTCTTGTTCCTAGTCAGCTATTCATTTCTTTTTCTTTTTTGGCTTATATTGCTATGATGAAAACGAAATCTAAGGAGAAAAGAGTACAGTAGTATTAAAGTGGAAAACAGGAAAAATGGAAAAAAACAAGAAGTAGAAGTCAAAAGGTTGGGTAGAAACACGTTAACAAAGTTCAATAGGCAGCCTTTCTTCTATGGCTACTATTCCACGTAGGGAGTTGGTGCGATAGTCAATTTTCATCCCAAATTTTCAACCCCTATTTACTTTATTTCAATAACAGTATACAATGGGATATGGAGATAATAGAGTGTACGTATACTTTATTCCTGTCTTGAAAGGTAGAGAGGTTGTTTTCGGTAGATCATCGGCACTAAGACAAGCAATTCAAAGCAGTATGAAAAAGTCATAACAAAATATTAAAAAATCATGATAAAACTATCAGGAAAAAAAAATAGTCGTAATTACCACAAATGAATACGATAATAGAAGCACAAGAAACAACAGACAGTCGCAGAACTATTCAATAATCGTATAATATTCGAAATTTATTAGTTTGAGTATTTCATAAGACCTATTAAAGTGAAACACAGTCTCTATCATGTGTTTGTCTATCGTCAATCCCACCAGACGTAATGTTTATGTATACTTTTTTTCATGATCGTTTGAAACTCATTGATCTGACTAATCTAAATACGCATCACGTAGGGTCTTTTAAATCAAAAAAAACATTTCCTATTCCTTGATGGTAATCTCTATTTATAGTTTTTTCATAATATTTAGATATTCAGAACTTACGGATCTGATTAAGTGAGATTCACATCGCATTGGCCTATTAAATAGGAAAGCTCCTTGTGAGGAGTTTTTTGATCCACCCCACCACACCTTTGTTTATACTTTTTTAAAAAGAGAAAAAAATAACTAATTCGACTAATTCAAATTCGCACGGTGTAGAACTTATTAAATGAGAAGTGCCCATACAAGGACTCACTTTTCCATCCACTCCGCTATACCCCTTGATGGAAACCCCTATTTTGTAGTCGACAGTATTTTTGATGGCAACCCCTATTTTGTAGTCGACAGTATTTTTGGACTTTTAATTAATTGGATTAATATTTTTTAGTTTACAATTTTTTGCATGTAGAAATCGTGTGAAAAATATATTTTAAAACCAATTGTTATCTTGGTAAATTATTTATGCGTTCGGATTTAGTTTAGGGTCTAGTGTTTGGGTGAACTGGATTTTAGTTTGTTTCTTTTTTGGAAAAAAAATTGTGCCTGTTGAGATTTACATTTGGAAGAATTGACTTGGAAAACAATTGTGCTTGAATTAGGTTTATTTTCTAGACTCATATGTTTTTATTCTAACTTTTCAAATGATGTCAATAAAATACCTAAAACATTCTAGATGCATTAAAAATTTAACAAAAATTGACTAAACGACGAGAAGAAAAAAGAAAGACAAAATATGCGTAGAAATAGACTCAATAGTATCGACTGACCATTTTTAAAGATTTTATTTCTGATTGTGATGGAATTTCAAATTTGACATATGTAAGTCCATGATAATGTCCTTAAGATACAAAAATTCCATAATAATGACGCTTTTTTTTTTTTTTTAAATTACATGGAATTTCAAATTTGACATATGTAAGTCCATGATAATGTTTTTAAGATACAAAAATTCCATAATAATGGCGCTTTTTTTTTTTCAATTACATGGAATTTCAAATTTGACATATGTAAGTCCATGATAATGTCCTTAAGATACAAAAATTCCATAATAATGACTCTTTTTTTTTTTTTTTTCAATTACAAGAGATTGAAAAGTGGCTATAAGTTTGGCCCAGCATATCGATTAGCATGTACATATCCAAAAACAAAAAGAATTAAATTTTTTTTTTTAAAAAAAAGAAGAAATCCAATAGTATCAATTGCAGGTTGGAAATCTGACTTTTAGGTGATTTCTAGTTCTCAAAATCAACTACCATTGATTTTTAGAGTCAATATAGTAATTAATTATGTTTATATAAGATATAAAAAAAAATATTAAGTTTGTAATTGTCTATGCTCAAAGAAAGGAAATATCTTGAGTATATTTTTTACTCAAATTTGGCCACACTTATGTAAAAATCACCATAACCTCTATTGTACAATTTTAAATTAAGATAAACTTTGAGAAGAAAAGATAGAAATGACATTAAGTAAGTATAAATTATTAAATTTGACCTAAATAGTCATATGAATTTATCCCATTTGAACTATTGTGGCCAAAATAGTGTGGCAAAAAGACCTTATTGTAAAAGTATATTTATTAGAAATGTATATATGGATATACAAATGTTCACAACTAGGAACAACTGTACAATTTTGAGAACAAAAATATAATGGAAACGCATTAATAATCATGCCTAATTATCAAACTAGCCAGAAGCTAGTAAATTAATTAAGCTAGAGACCAGATGTCAAAAAGAGATTGAAAATAAATAAATAAAGAACAACTACTTGTTTGAAATTCTTGAACTGAATAGTGGCATACAAATATACAAATTTGAATTCAATAACCAAACTTTCACCAAAACTAAACCAAAGTCAAACTTCCTCGTTACAACTTTTCCGCAAATTATTCTTGCATGGAATATAATAGATAAACTAAGTCTTGTTGCGTTGTAAAGAGTTGACTTCCCATGTATTCACATAATATTTTCAAAATTATATTTTTTTTGAAGTTTTCATCAAAACGTTACACAATATTTCAATTTATATAGCATAAAGAAATACAACAATTATTTAGGGGTGCGGCCTTCCCCGAGCCTTATATTAATGCTGGATACTTCGTACACCGGGCTACTGTCACGCCCCGAACCTTGGCCTGGGCGAAACACGGCACTCGGTGCCTTACTGCATGTGACCGAGCGAACCACATGGCTTCTTTGAATCATCATGAGGCATCACATGAGCGGAATATAACGTGAATGCATGATGAGCCTTTATAAAACGTAGTAAGTCATAATACTTAATAAAAATACTTGTTTAAACATGAGTGCGGAAATAACATGAATGAGCCAAAATGGCTATACAACTCCGAATGTCTGACATAACATAACTGACTTGTCTAGTCTATGAAACCTCTATCACGAGTCCGACCGGCAAATATACTTATCGGGACAAGGCCCCGAAAGATACCTTAGATGCATAACTAATCATAAAACAAAAGTTGACTAAACCCCGAATGAGATGGGGCTCACCAATAAGCGATACGAATGCCGTCCTACCGAGCGTACGTGTCGTCCCGTATATCAAGCACTCGCATCGTGAAATGCAGCCCCCGGCAATAAAAGGGACGTCGCACATTGAATGTACTTGGTATGTAAAGCAACCGAAAGAAATAACATGAGACATGGAATAACATGGTAAGAACCGAAATCGAAAACCTCGGATACGAACACGAGTACGAGCATGGATACATATATATATATATATATATATATATATATACATAACATGGTAAAAATATCATAAGTAGGGAGAGCAATAACTTATAACCGATCCATGGTTCGGTGCTTGCGTCCCGCCGGCGAACACTCCGGTCCTTGCCAGGGAACATGAGATTTAATAAAATATGAAAGGATCCGGTCATTATGAGAGATCGTCCGGGGACATGGGTGGAGCGATCCTCATCCTACGGTGGCTACGTAGTTTCGGGCTATCCAAGCCTTCTCGTAATTAAAGCAACTCCCAAGATCATGAACATGTAAAATAAGTAGCACTTGCTGTCCATGGTTTTCATGAAACATAACTTACTTATACATGGTTTTCATGAATCATAACTTGCTTATACATGGTTTTCATGAATCATAACTTGCTTGTACATGGATATCCTAAATTATAGCTTGCTTGCACGAACTTGTAAAACATGTATAGTATTTTCTTGAAAATAGCATAATATATCATAAACTAGCATGCATGAACCCATGGAATGAGATATATGGGTTTTCATGGATTACGGACGGATTCTCAATAATCATAAAGAAATATTAAGAACTCAATGATGAAATTATAACAATCCATACATAGTATAATCATGGACATGGACCTAGGGTTATCATGAGCATGGTGTAGAAACCCTAGTTTTCGTAAAGAATCATAATTTATGGATTGAGGCGTGGGGAAGAACAATGATATTCCCACACGTAGTTAGTAACTCTACATACCTTAGTCGCTCCAAAACTTGAATTAAAGACTTGAGCTTTGAAGAGATTTCCAAAATCTTGAATTTTGAACCTCGAGATGGGTTTTCTTGAAAATCCTAGGTTAGGAATGATGATTTCTTATTTAGATTACAAGGATATATATTAGAATTGACTTGGAATGATTAGAGTAGGCTTACTTTAGTGTTCTTGATGATGGGAGAGAATAGAAGGTCGTTCTAGTGGTTGGGGGTGTGAAGAATGAAGTGAAAAAGCCTTAAAACGAAGTTTTATAACTGCTGTCGGACCCATTTTACGCCCTATTTTACGTCTAGTAAAAGTTTTACGGATCGTATGTCTTACCGTAAATTCTTTCCAGTGATTTGGCCTTTCTGGGCCAATTTTACGGTCTGAATATACGGCCCGTATATCGGCAGAACACTGTTTTAGTAAAATGGGCATAACTTTTTGTACATAACTCTGTTCAAGTCCCATAATATACCGTTGGAAAGCTATTTCAAGGGCTACAACTTTCATGTTTTAAGTTTCCTCAAATTCCCAACGGATTTTCACGAAATTCGACTGCAGACGTATCAAAACTTAGCCGATTCTATAGACTTTTAAACGCCTTACTATTAGCCATATTGAGACGATCATATCTCCTTGCTCCGATCTCCGATTGGCGTCTGGTCCTTATATCGTTAGAAAGCTATTTTTATGTACTACAACTTTAATTGAGGGTACTTTCCCAAATTCCCAACTAATCAAAGAGTTATCACTGCCCGAAGTAGGCCTATCAACCATTTTCGCAAAACGTTCAAACCTTCAATTTTTCCGCTAAAACTCTAACGTTACGAGTCTAACATGAGTTCTAAGATACGAGGTGTTACAGCTACCCTTAAAATACAACAATTCTTCAGTTTCTTACTTTAAGTAGCCCAAAGTCTGACAACCCAATTTGCCCTTTGGAATGTTGCCAATCCATGTTCTAAAAACTAAGAGGAAGAATCGGGTATGTCATTAACTACGAGAAACAGGGCATAATTCCTTGTATTTTGATATTTCTAGAAATGAAAATGTGGAAATACATAGAGTTGTATAAAAATGAAAAGTGATAAAAGGTTTTAAAAACAATCAATTTAGATATTTAGACCTAATAACATCGTACATAATAATACACTAATCAAATAGATTCTGAATCAAAAGTACATATTACATGTGTTGCAACATACACTTAAAAGAAAATTTAAGACGAAAATGTGTTGCATCATATAAGTGAGACATCATAACTAAGACATAAGGTGCATGAAGACATATTCTTTCTACATGATCAGATCCCCTACGCTATGTAAAAGAAAGATTAAGTGATTGTTACAAATATAATATCGAATTTAACTACAAATTAAAGTAGATACCATAAGGTATAAAATGTGCGTAACAGCAATCTTGGTACACAATACTTAAAATGTAACGTGTACTTCGGACAATCACCTTAGTTATTGAAGGTGTCGGTATAATGAGACTTAAGGTCCCATGCCTATGAATTTTCAAATAGGTAAATTACATGCTAAGATATTTGTGCAATTTGACATTATGAGCAAAATTAGAACTATATTTTGGCCTACTAAATTTTTTTTTTGAACTTTTCATTTTCCATCTTCTTGATGGGTCATTTGATATGAGATAAGTGTAATGTTTGAAGTTCTTGGCCATTTTACATAGTGGTAAGGTCAACCATAACCAGTCCCATTTAATCAATTCCACTGACCCTTAAAAGTACAACCAAAATTTTCAGTTGGAACTTTAAAATTTGACTCTCAAAATTATGACAATTCTTCTTTCTTGCTTGCATGATGACCCTCTTGATTCAATAGTAAAACTTTGTTAAAAAGTTTGACTTCGAAATTTATGCCAAAATTTTCTTGCGTGTAGAATGAGAATTGGGTCATTGCTTATTACTCTATTAGAATTACACAAATGTTTGCAGAGATTTAGGTCATGATGGGTTGGATTGTTGTAGTGCTTGTGAGACAAAGTGCGAGAAATAAAATACTTAAGTTTTTTTACATTACTAGACAATACTCCAAGTAATTCAAATAAAGATAATTTAAGGTTTGACATTTAAAATAAAGAAGTGCTGCCAAAATCTTAACAAATGTTTGTGCACCAACCTCGTTAGAGTGGTGACAACTTTTTGAATATTGGCAAACTTATGGTGGAGTGGGGCTAAGATAAGGGTAAATACTATATACTTACTAGCGCACGCTCTATTTACATCAAATCAATCAATTTAACCCTAACAATTAAAAACTAAGGTGAGCATACATATTATGTATTTAACTCTAGTTTAGTGATAACTGATAAATAAGTGTATGAAAGACATATATCTTGAATTCATTTGTTTGTCTTGTAAACATCTATTGTGACCGGCGGAGTCAGAACTTTCACTAAGAAAAATCGCAATAAAAGAAGTAAACACATTAAGAAGCCAAGAAGATTCAAACACACACACATTACTATCTACATGATGTAACTTCCAACAAAAATGACGACTCTGCCATTGAAGACTAGATGCAGATAAATTTTTACCTTGATATAAGGGATTGTGTTAACTTTAGACCTGCTATTTAGAAAAAAATAAAAAAGATCTGCAATTTGTGGAAGAGTGAAAAAGCAATTTATGGAAATAAAACATTCTTCTTTTCTTTCTTTAGAAGAAGTCGATGATCATAAGGATACACAAAGTGCAAGATAAAATAGTACAAGCATGCACAATAAACATGATGTCCATTGGCTTAATTCCTTGTGTCTCCCCACTGATTCCACTATACAACATCACATATAATCTACAAATCTAACAAGTGGACAAGATATACCCCCTATTTATATAATATATCCGATCTGATTTTTTAGTTTATGTTGTTTGTGCTTCATTGGGATTTCAGCAAAGTGGTTGTATCCACTTAGGTTTTTGTGTGGTGGATTTTCAGCAGATTTCAATGAAACTATGATTTCTCTTTGCTTTATGCCCAAAAGTCATTTTGCATTTATGAATGAGGGCAAGTTCAATTGAAGTGATATTGAGCACTGACAATTCTAGGTCTTATAATATACCAAACTATTACTCCCTCCATCCCAATTTAAGTGATATAATTTGACTAGATACGGAGTTCAAAAAAGAAAGGAAGACTTTTGAAACTTGTGGTCTAAAACAAGTCATGATTTTTGGGTAGCTGTAAATCATTTCATTAAGCGTAAAAATGAAGTTTCAAGTTAAAGTATTTCTACATATAGAAATGTATCATTCTTTTTTAAACAGACTAAAAAGAAAAGTATATCACATAAATTGAGACAGAGGAAATATATATTTTTTACATTTGGGAAGGATATTACTCTATCCATTTTAAGTTCTGTGATACGTTTTTTTTTTTTTTTTTTCTTTTCATTTGAGTATTCAAGAAAGTTTAACAGCCAAAAGTGAATTTAGGATTTTAATGTATGCCAGGTTTAACTTTTAGATTTTTATTATTAAACTCATTACATTTTGAAATTATGAGTTTGAAATGTATCTGTTAAATTTTTAGTGATTTTCACTTTTATATTATACGATGTGTTGTTGAAAATGTTGGGTTTGGTTTAGGGTTAGTGTCATAGCTCTGACCTTTAAAGCAGAAAAGGAAGGATGGTAAAGTTTGGAACATCACAGTCGATCCTCAAAAGAAATGAATGGTAAAATTAGCTTTTTTTACGAGATACAAATAGAAATTCCTCTTGATTTGATTTGTCACGTAATCGATCATAGAGTATCAATTACACTTTAATTTTGAGCTTCATGTTACTCTTTCTGTTGATGACTAGATCTTTTTTTTTTTTTTTTTCAAATTTCGAAATCCTTTGTTCTCCTTTTAAAATGTAGGAAATATCGTGTTTCACTAATACCTTTAAAAAAAAAAAAAATCCTTGGAGAAGAATGTATAACTGTCTAATCCTGTAGAAAATAATACTCCATTCACTATAAGTTGGAAACAATCATGACTGATTAAGTTGGAAGTCTATTGAAAGTGAAGCAAAAATGATAAGATTGATTTTGCAGGCAATTTGAGTAGTGTCATCACTTTCGGTGTATCAACTTTTACGACACTTGGAGAAAATAGTTGATTTGTAGAGTTTGTCAGTAATAATTGAAAAGAAAAGAGAAACTATATTGGATTTTACACCGGTCTATTGGTGTAAAATTATGATAAAGGGCGACTTAAATGAATAATCACCTTTTATGAGCAATGAATCATTCATAGTTATCTTTTTTATATTTACAATTCGTAGCTACCATTAGACATTTACAATGTATTTAATTGTATTTGAGTGTATTTAAATACATTGTTTGGTTGTATCCAACTTTATCTGATGTCATATGTATTTGACCGTATTTGAATGTAGTTTGAACGTCAATATATTTCAAGCTACATGCAAAGTTGAATGTATTTTAAGCTACTGCAAAGTTGAATATTTCAACAAAATTTCAAAATAAGTGGTAAAAATACATTCAGAAACAAGACAAGAAACCAAATTCATATGAGATACATGACATATGAGTTAAATACATAGGATGAAACACACTCATACAAAGGAAAAGAAGCTGTGAAAAATATATAAGAAAAATAATGTGATCGGCTAGGTTCGAACCTGCACGGGCAAGGGCAAAGCCCACACCCAATAACCACTCTAGCCACAGCCGCTTGATGTATTATGTAGCTACGAAATGTAATTATTGCAAAAGATAGTTATTATCAATAATTACTTCTTAGAAGAAACTATGCCAAGTAATTTTTCCTAATTTATTTAACGTTATTTTATATGTAAGATCCGATTAAAACAAATACTCTTCCCATACGGTTCATTTAGGGAAAAACCTTTCCTATTAATTAGAGTTTTCTCCGCTCTAAATGCTTGAATATGAAACTTCTAATCTATATATATAATAAAGCTAAGCATAAATAAGGTGATGCGACACCTCTCTATGGCCACCAATTCTATTTATCTTTTTTCTCATTTTTTGAACTTTTTTCTATTTATCATCTATAAAAAAAAATTAAAAAAAAAGTCACATCCTAAATAATTATACGTTACTCAATTACTTGCAATTACTCAATATTAATCCCCATTTATTGTGTTTGAGCCCCTTGAGTACCTATTGCTATTATTATTATTATTATTATTATTATTATTATTATTATTATTATTATTATTATTATTATTATTATTATTATACCTTTAACACCAAATATGTCACTCAAGAATCACATTCAAATAGTCATCTATCTTCTCCCTTCACCAATGTTTTAACGCCAGTAAGTCCCTTTGATATCCTCTTCTTCTTTTTTTAATTTTTTTTTTGGTGGTTCTTTATCTTTTTGTAAATTTTTTAGTCTAGAATATTATTACTTTGGATGTTATTATATTTATTTTATTTTTGGTATTCATTGATCTTTTATTTCTTTAATTCGGCATGCAATTTAATTTACCATATTATGTTTTTTGGTGATTGGTTGATAGATGTTTTTTAATTAATGGTGTTCTCTTCTTCTTTTGTTTCTTTTGACCTAGAAGAGGAAGATTAAAGAGCAATGCTGAATCTCAAGAGAAACCTTTATTATCTACTGCTCCAACTGATCCAAATCACATTTCATGAAAACTAGATTTGGATTTGAGTAATAACTTCAAAATATTTGAAGATAATTCTGTCATGACTCAAACTTTCAATCAAGGAGTTGTACCAATTGAAAACATTGTTATATTAGAATATAGTCCTACAAATCTTGATTTTTATGTCCAAGATTTCATTCATGTGATTGTTAATTCATGCCATGTGAATTTTTGATTGGAGCTATATATTACAACAGAAAATCTAGCAGGTTAAATTAGTGTTATCTATCGAATTAGTTATGAGTCCATTTGTAGCATTAAATATATATTTGATGCTTGTCACCAGTATTAATGATAATGCTTCTTTTGATGTGTTTTTAACATATTAGAGTCATTATCAATTAGTAAGACTACGAGTAACATATATAATCAAGAGTATAATGTTGTAGGATTATTTTACAATTTAAAATTTTAGCTACGAGTAACATATATATATCAAGATATTTAACACAAGTATAATGTTGTGTATGTATGTTGTTGTGTATGTATGTTATGGCCATTGTGAGAAAAAAAAACAAATATACCAACTTATTATAGTTTTTTATATACCAACTTATTATAGTTTTTTATTCTCACTTCTTTGAAGTTCTCTTCATGCTAATCCTGAATCAACACACTTTGATCTGTCTAATTTTTTATTTATATACTTGGGTTGTAGATTTAAAATTTGAGTGCAAGAATGAGGAGATGCACACGGAGCTAAAGACCGCAGCAATAGTCAAATAGTCGGAGAAAACAAAGATTGAATTAAAGTTAGAACAAGGATTCAGCAACTTTGATGGCTGGAAGCAATTAAAAAGCTGCTAGAACATTTTGATCTCTATCAATGATTTGTTAAGGATTTGGTAGAATTTTCTAAAGTATATATTAGGAATATCATGTATGCTTCCTTAATTATTAATATTTTGTTAAGTGGTTTTATATGTAAAGCACAAAGTATAAGCTTTAATACCACTCTCTTTATATCATTCATATTATGGTATAGAATTGCTATTCTATGCATATTGCATATTTAAATTTATCTCATCTATCTCGATAAAATTCTAAAATAGAAGATCATTATTTCAACGATCGCGTGAAGCGCGGACTCAAATATACTAATTAAAGATATAGAGAGGTCTCGTCCATTTCATCTCTAACAGTTATTGATTTTGGTCACGTTATTTTAATTGAGGACACAAAGTGCCAAATCTAAACTTGACTTAGTGATGCCCAGCACTCAACCCACTGGGGCCATGATGGGGACTAAAAGTCATAATCCACAATTAAAAAATGGGGATGACATTATTTCTCCTTAAACTTTAATTTCTAGCTGATAGTAGGTCATCAATTACTCTATACGGAACATAGAAAAAGATTAAGGGCTTTATGTTGTACGACACAAATTAAAAATTAAACTCCAAAAGGTGCACTAACTCTAAAAGTTGCCAGGGCAAAAGAGAGGATATGATTATTATACTCTATGTAGTACGTGGTTATTTGACTTAGAATTACATTTATTAATATATATATATATATATATTTTTTTTTAATGATCTCACATGGATTATGCACCAACTTTTGAGAATCATGCTTGCTTACGGAGGAATAATGGTGTTGGAACTCAATAAATCTATATCATGGACAAGCTATATACAAAAATGTGCGTACTTATTTACAATTACTTGCATATGCAGAGCTTAATTACTATAGCAGTGGCGAAACTAGAAATTTAGTTAACAAAATGCATGGTGATACAAATTCTAATGTTAAAATGGAGTTGAAATTACAAAATGTTTGATGAAGTTAAATAGTCGACGCCAATTAACAAAGAAGGAAAGAGTAGTAAAAGAGTACTCCCTCTATTTCAATTTATGTGTCTTCGCTCTCGACATATATAGTAGAGTTTAGAAAAGAAATGGCTTAAAACAAATTTTAAACTTTATGTGGCTGTAAATCATCTCATCATACGTAAAGTTTAAATTATTTTAAATATAAGAAATAATATGTTTTGAGATAAAGTGAAAAAAAGTGTCACATAATTGACACAGAGTAAATAAACCAGAAAGACTCATAGAGAATAGATAAAGTGCCTTGACTGCCTTCATGGTGAAAACGAAAAAATAGGAAAGTTACTTCCAGAAACAATTTACATTCCCTTTTTTTTTTTTAGAAAAGGACGAAATATCTTAAAAATTAAAAGAAATTTGAAAAGTTACGTTACTTTAGTTTCCTAAAAAAAAAAAAAGAAAACTTTAAAACCAATTAATACGAATATAGGTCCTGATTAAATGACTTTGATCTAGTTTAACTATTCTTTAATCGAGTTTGGATTTCACGTTACGAAAATAATGGAGAAAACGTGGAGTCTCCCCTGCCAGTTAGAACTCCACCTATGTCTCCAATACTTTGTAGTACTATTTATCCAATTTCTAAAAAGAAGACATCTCAAAAACAAGTAATGGACATTATTTTTCCATATGTTTAAGCTTTGGTGGAAGTAACACTTTAATCAACAATCGCATTATTTCAAAGTGATTATGTTCACATTTAAGGGTGTGATATAGCGCCAAGGTAGATTCAGAATTTAAAGGCAAAATTTATTGGGTCTCGTGAACCCGCATGTTACGCTTTGAACCTACCACTAGTCTAGCGATAAATAAAATAATTTGAGAACCATGAGACTGCACGTACAAATTTCAGCAAAGGCAAACATACTAGGTATTTTTCCATCTGTCCAAGTTTTGATGGACAGAGTGACTCGATACCTGGGCAATAGTAGATATTCCGTGAAGTTAGTCAAGGCACGCATATATCAGCATAAACATCATTAATCATACAAAAATAATTCTTTAAGGAAAAAAAACTTGATCATGTTTGGAGCAAGGACACTATGAAAAAGAATGTTCACACTTTAGGCTAGGCTGAATGAGATTATTGCGACCTAAATATTCAAACAACGCGCCTAAAGCCAAAGTCTTGATACTGAAAAGTATGCATTTGGATAATATATAATATTAGTTGAAGTTGAGATAAAGTTTGTGAAAATTAAAATTCTTTTAGGACACATAACTTCTTGTAAAAATTGAAAGCTATGTGAGTTGCTGAGGATTTGAAAAAAAAAAAAAACACTTACTCACAATACACCTTAAAAATTCCTCTTCCAAATGATATAATCCTTTGTGTGCAAGGACTGCATTCTTTGCGTGCAAAATGAAGGGTAAATTTGAAACTTCCTTTAATAGCACATGAGTAAATTTGGGCATTCTCCCTGATAAAAAGAAAAATAGCAGTTAGCTACGGTACTTTGCTTAATTTTGATCTCCGTTTCGTTGCTAAAGCAAAAACGGTATTTATCGTTTACCAAGTGGAGCAACTATGCCCCTCACCTCTAACAATAATCTAGCTAGATACCAACAACATCATACCCAGTGCAATCTCACAAAATGGGGTCTGGGAAAGGCAGATTGTACGCAAACCTTAACTCTGCCATGAAGGTAGAGAGGCTATTTTTGATAGACCCTCGGCTCTCAGAAAAGCACACTACAACAGTCCCAAAACAGAAATAATAGAAGTAACGAAGCCATGGCAAAAATACAATCGGGGAGGGCACATTTTGGTCATAGGACTTGAAGCATCCCTCACTATAAAATTGCTCGTACCGATCAGAATATAGAAGTGTCTGTACATCAGTCTTCTCTACCATACTACAAAATTAGAAGAGAAATTTCATCTACATAACAACTAGAGCATCACACGGCTAGTCCATACCACTAGAAAGTTTTTCTTCCAATGGAATTTTCGACATAATTGTTACTCCCTCTATTTCAATTTATGTGAACTCATTTGACTAGTGCCTAGAAAGAAGAGAAGACTTTTAAGCTTGTGGTGTTAAATGAATCACATATATTTTCTGTGGCTATAAATCATTGTATAAAGGTAATTGTTTCCAAATGTAGAAACGGATCATTCTTTTAGCCATAGACTAATAAGAAAATAGGTTTACATAAATTGAAACGGAGGGAGTATAATATTAAAAGCTTGCTTCGCATCTGATTCTGATGTAACTAAATACTACTGCCATAACCAAAAGAAATTGATGAACCAGAACTACATAGCTAGGGAATATGTCAGGAGAATGATTTTGATAACCAAAAGAAATCTGCATGAACAGAACTACAGATAGTAGGGAATAACTGTTCCTAATGATTTTGATAGTTAAACTACAGCAATCTGCAGAACAGTTAACAGACAGATAGTAGGGAATTTTAACTTTTCCTCAACTTGTTCTTTTTGCAAAAACAGACTATAGCTTGTAATTCAAGCAACAGATGTTTAGGGGATAGTCATTTCCTTTATCGATAAGTAACCTAGGAGTAACCATATCCAAAATGATTTCTAGAGATTTGAATTTGATCCCTGATTCCAAGATGAACCAGTAAACACAACATGCACAAACGCATAAGAAATAGAAAAAATAGTAACTTCTTCTCAAATACTACAGACAACTGATACTACGCGTTATGATAAAAGCAGGACATGTCGGAAAATTACCTTAATTAAAGTAACCTCAAGGATGAGGATTGTAGAACAAATACAATATTTCATGAAAATTCTGCAGTGGTACAAAAATAGTACAAATAAAGTATACAGATGGACTTAACAGTAGGGCTAATCTTTTCTCTTCTTTTCATTAATGGCAACCAGAAGTTCCCCAAGTAGAACACACAAAGATGAGTTTATAAAGTATGTCATGCTATATGTATTACCAGTGTCTATAACTCAATTGATCCTCTAAAACAAATGTCCAACGCTATGTAGTTTCGGATATAAGAGCAACTGGCTCCAACTTTTCCCCTCTTATTCTCCTATTCACCATCTCAGAGCATAACTTCAACTAACAAAACAAACATCTTTTAAAAAGATACTTTTTTCCTGATAATTAATGAAATTGTTTAAAGCTCGTACCAACGAAAAGGTATTGCAAAACTACAAAAAAGAAGAATTACATCTTCAACAAAAATAACCTTTTTTCCTGATAACAGTGGAGTCTAAACCACCTTGTGCACACATCAACTATTCTAGGATACCTGCATCCTTACACTATTACAGGGACCAGTAATTCTGGTCCGTCATGGTCATCATTCCAACTTCATCAATCACTTGGTATAAAGGTTTGATTTCATATCCATCAGCATATATACTTGGAGAAAAAGACATAAAGCTGACCTTGCTCTTCCATAAGGATAAAAAGAACCTCGGCCCGGGATACATATATAAATTTCAGCTAGCTGATCAATATAACATGAAATGAAAGGGCAAGTAATCTATATTGACTGCAAGTTAAGAACCTAAGCAGTAATCACCTGCTGATTCGAGATTCATACACGAATCCGTCTA
This sequence comes from Lycium ferocissimum, assembly GCF_029784015.1. NCBI lineage: Eukaryota > Viridiplantae > Streptophyta > Magnoliopsida > Solanales > Solanaceae > Lycium > Lycium ferocissimum. The sequence continues at coordinate 24,341,383 of NC_081351.1, read as the reverse complement.
GACTGTAACTAGACTCTAGCAATTATTCTTTTATTTCATTGTCTAATCTATCTTCATCTTATATTCGACACAATCCAATAATAATAAGTAAATGTATACCAAAGTTATAGCTTTCCACCTTCATCGAAAAATTGATTTGCTACTTAAAACTCGGAAACTGAACCACCATAAACTCCATTTCATCGAATTCAACTCTCTTTTTCATCAGTTCCAAAGAGCTTCATCCGAGACAAAGCCGTCCTCAGATAACCTTCCACCTCAAATTTCTTCGGGGAAAGCTCGCGGTACTTCGCGAATTGCTCTCTAGCCTCTTTATTCCTGTCAAGCAAACTGTAAATCATTCCTTTACAGAAATATGGCCTGAAATCTTTAGGGTCCTCCTTCTCAAGCTCATCATAATTCCTCAATGCTTCCTCAACATTCTTCTGCAAGAACTGTACCTGCAGAGGCGGAGCCCAGATATAAACTAAATGACAACTTCAAAGTGGTAATAAATGGGTTCTAAATTTAATAATTGTAGATACTTGATGAACCTCTTAACACAAATACATTGTTTGAGCAAAATATGTGATATAACGATTTTCGAACATGTTCTTTTTTCTTTTTTTTTTTTCTTTTTTTTTTTTTTTTTTTTTGTATGTGATGTAACGATTTAAGCCACTATTTATCCATTTTAGCAATACTTTTCAACTATTATAAAAAATAGCTAGATTTACATTTTATAGCAGATATTTATCGTGTGTATGCATGTATATACAGTCAAACCTCTCTATAACAAAAGATCATTTGCTCCGATATTCTTTTGGCTACTATAGTGAAATGTTGTTATAGAGAACATATAAATATAATATAACATACGTGAAAGATCGGTTCCACAAAAACATGATTGTAATAGTGCAATGTTGTTATAGAGAATAATTGTTATAGATAGGTCTGACTGTATGTATGTATGAAGGTCAGTGTGTGTATGTACAACGGCTAGTGTTTATGCATGTATGTATGCATGATTATCCCGTTAGCGTAGGTATGTATGATATGTATCGGAAAAAAACTGCTGCTATATTTTGAAAATACAATAATGTTATTAGGGGCATAAATAGTGCTATCTATCAAAATAGTACCTGTGCCATTATAAACCTAACATCCCTACCCTCCTTCACTTTATTCTCTTCCTCAGCTATCCTCAATGCCTCCTCTAATCTCTGAAGCACCTTAACCCCTTCTCCACACCTGTCCATCAACAATGCATTCTCGAACAATGCCTCGAACGAAAGGGGCGTTATCGATAATATCTCTTCAAAAACTTCCCTTGCTTCTAGAACCTTCCCCATTTCGTTCAACAGCCTCGCTGTTAAGAATTTCCATTCGGTATTCTCTGGTTGAGCAGACGACAACTTCCTCAGTATTTTCAAGCTCTCTTCGTCTTCCCCTGCTTCCAGTTTTTCCTGTAGAAGTTTTTTTTTTTTTAAGGTTTTAGCAGTGTGTTTTGAAAACTCAATAATATCGCCATAATTTGTTATTAGGGACATAAATAGTGTTATTAAATGAAGGAAAACTTACATGATATAACGACTTAAACCCACCAATTACCCGTTTAAGCAATCAAAAAATAGCTCAATATTTTATTGGGAAATTTTCAAAAAGATAAAGCTTTTGAAAATTATTACGTCATGTAGCCAATATACATTATTATAGAGCATTATACATGGGGAAGCATTATACATAATGTATCAACCCTGTATAAGGTGTTTATACACAAACACAACTAGGAGCTAAATCAGGTAACAAACTCAAAAGGATGGACTACGTGGCGTACATATTTTCAAAAATAGACATAGAGCATAATTTTCCCTATTTCATTTTATACTCCCTCTATTTCAATTTGTTTGTCTTACTTTTTCTTTTCAGTCTGTTTTAAAAATAATAGCTTTTTTCTTTTTTGGCAACTCTTTAGTTACAACTTTCCACATAGCTATGTTTAGACCACAAGCTTAAAGGACATTTTGGTACATTCTACTCACTCCGTCTCAATTTAAGTGTCTTACTTTTCATTTTGTGATACAAAAAAGTATCTTTTTAGTATTTAGTAAGTTACTATTCAAAACATCCAAATGATTTTAACCACAAGATTCAAAAGACATTTTAGTACATTATACACATCTTTAATTTACGAATACAAGATTAAAAAAATCTATCTATTTCTTAAACTTAGTGCCTCGTCAAACTTAGACACTCAAAATGGATAGAGGGAGTCAGTGGCGGAGCCAGAACTTTTCTCTAGGAGGTTCAAAAATATAAAAGAGTAAGAAACGAGGAAGCCAAGAGGTTCAGCATTTATTATTTATAGATAAAAAATAATTTTAACCTCGTATATTTATGGTAATTTTTCCCCAAAGGGTTCGGGGCCCACCCATTTCGACCACTTTTTATAAAAGCCCCTAAAGAGATAGCTTTTCTTCAAAGACCACAAATTCAAACCGAGATTGTCTTTTTTAAGCAAACTATTTAATTCCAACTTTCCAAATAACATATTTAAAACCACAAGATTAAAGAATATTTTAGTAAATTTTATGTATCTTAAGTTTAAGACCACAAGATTCAAAATTCTTTCTTTACTTTTTTTAGCAATTCTTTAATTCCAACTTTCTAAATAATATGTTTAAGACCACAAGATTAAAGGACATTTTAATACATTCTACGTGACCACAAGATTCAAAAATCTTTTTTACTTTTTTAAACTTCATGTCAAGTCAAAACCAGACAAATATATTTACCTGAAGGAGGTTTTTGAGGGTTTGGATAGCTTCAGAATTGGATTCTAAAAACTGTGTTAATGGAGATTCTCCTTCTTCCTCTTCTTGTTGTTGTTCTTCTATTACAGCTGGTGGAGTTTCAGCTCTAGCTAATGGAGTTACAGGGAATTTACGTAAGGCTACAGCGGCGAAAACAACAGCAATACTTGCCGATTTGAGAGTTGAAAGTAATGGATTTGAAGTTAAATTAGCATTGTTCTTGGAAGATGAGGCTTTCAGGACATATTTTTTGTTGTAAGTTTTAGTAACAGTTTTTGGGAATGGGAAAATGGAAGGACGGGAATTGTTAATGGATTGGAAGAGTGATGATGAAGCCATAGTTAAAGTGGAGTTCATGGTGGTTTCCGGCGGAGTTTTTTGGGGGTTGAGAGTAGGTTTTAGAGAGTTTCAAAATTTTACAGAAAAGGAGAAAAAGAAAGAGTTAGGGGAGATTCGTTGGACTATTCTTGTGAAGAGAGAAAAGAACCAAAATAGTACATTATTTTGCGTTTGAAAAACATCGTACATATTTATGGAACATTTGTACGGAATATTAATAGTATATTATATTTACGTTGAATTCCCGGATTTTAGTTAAAAAATGGAGGAGGGAATTGTTATTGGAAATATCTTTTTTAAAATATAACGAAAAAAAGGGCAAAAATGCCCTCGAACTTTCAGAAAAGGTATAAGAACACTCTTTATTCATCTATTTTGTTAAAACTATCCCTCAATTCAACTTTTTGGCTGATTTATGTTCTTAGACTAACGGATAACGCTAATTTATTTTCAAAATTTGAAAAAGCTATTTTTATAAAAATGCAAAAAAATGAATTTTTTTTATGGAAAAACTTGTTAAAAAAAAAAAGAAAATGTCTTTTTTAAATACGGAAGAAAATTATGGAGTATTAGTTTTGCACATTTTACTTAAAAAACAATCGGTTTTTGATTTAAAAATTGAATTTTCTAAAAAAATGGGGTTTCCACCGGTTAAAAAAAAGTTTTCCAAATTTAAAAAAATTCCACATGTGTTAATGAAAATCCAATTCCATTTTTTTTTTTTTTTTTTATATATATAAAAGGCTTACTACATTTGATTTTTTAAAAAAAGGGTTTTGAAAAATTATTTTCCTTATTCTACAAATAACGATTTTGATTTCTTTTTAAAAAAATAAATCAATTTTTCGATAATAAAATGTCATGTGTAATTTTATTTTATTTTTTAAAAAAATTAGTGTTGTCCAATCAATAGGGAATAAATGAGCCAAAAAAGTTGAATTGAGGGGTAGTTTTAGCAAAATAGATGAATAAAGGGTATTTTTATACCTTTTCTAAAAGTTCGGGGCATTTTTGTTCTTTCCAAAATTTCTAAAAAATATTTGGGAGTTTGACTAAAAGTCTGCCACTTATGCAAACATAATGTACTATTAGTGCTCCATGTGAAAAAACATTGATTTTGGAAAATAATGTCTTTTTTTGGTCCTTTACACCTTGTGAAGATAACTAACCTGATGTCTGGTTTTCTCCTATTTTGAAAAAAAATAAAAAATTATCTTAAAAAAGATGAGTATATTTGTATATTTAAAAATAATTTAATTTTATAAGATGATTTATAACCATATGAATATTTAAAGTTTGTTTTTGAACCCCACATTTTAAAATTTTCTTTTTATTTTTAAATTTCATACCAAATTAAATTAAGGGTCCGTTTTGCTTAGCTTAGAAAAAGTAGCTGGTAAGCTGAAAATAATTAAACATTTAAAAAAACTTAGCAACTTATAAACTAAGCCAAATGGGCTCTAAGTAGGCGTTTGGCCATGTCATGATTTGAAACCAGCGTTTGGACATGCGTTTGAAATCATGATTTTAACTTTTTTAAATATAAAATTTAACCCATAAATTTATATTTTGTATAAAAAAAGATCCATAAGTTGGTAGATATTTTTAACAATTACCCCATCAATCATTTACAATCTCAATAACTTCCACCAAATTTTATTTATGTCTACCAACCTTTTAATTTTGTAAAAAAAAACCCGTAGTTTAATTTTATTTATTGAACTAAAATTTGATCAATTAATGTTGTATTTTTAGAAAGGTCTTCTAGTATTAATTTTGAGCCGGTTGTTATGAATTAGCGTATTAATTTTGTTATGAACTATGACTTGCTCATTTGGTAAGATTGTATAAAAATTGAGAATGTTTTGATAGTTTTCACAATTTGTAGAATTTTTATGTCTATAAGAGAAAATACTCCTTAAAATATGCAAATTGCATATCCAAACATGATTTCAAATCATGTCCAAACGGGCCCTTAAGACAGTCTTTTAGGATGGAGGGCAAGAGCAGTGACTAGGGAGAGTGACAGACTGACAGTCTAGAGCCACCAAAATGGATCGGTCCAGTCCAGCCTCAATGGGCTGGATAATTTAATAGCTCAGCCCAACTCTTCATATTGACGACAATTTGCACTATTGTCCTTGTTCGGGATGGTCTTTAAATTTTGTCCCTCAAATTGCTGGTCTTTGATTTTTGTCATTCACCTAAAATACCTGGAGGTTTTGGGTTAGAATCCCGGTTTATTCATGAAAATAAATAAAAACAATTCCAAGGCAAGACTTTGCAAAAAGTCTGTCTTATTCGGCAGACTTTGCCTTAAGAGATAACTAAAAGTTTTTATAAACGGCGATTTTTAAAAGCCTTATCTTGAGAATTTTTTTTTTTTGAACCGAAATTAAAACCGAATTTCGGGATATTTTCGACCACCTTTTTAAGCGATTGACAAAAATTAAAGACTGGCGATTTAAGGGACAAAAATTGAAGACCACCCCAAAAGAAGGACAATCCGCACAAAAAAATGTACTGAAGTACAAATTTCATGGGTTATCTTATTTGGAGATTGTTAATTTATCCAGTTTTTAAAATTTTGTACGTCAGTCACCTCAAAACAATTTTAGATATGTCGTGTCTGAAGTTTTATATAGCTAAAGTTCAAATAAAATTGTCTTAACTGTTATATCCCGAGTTTTTGCCTATTCGGAAAAATTCGAAATAAACTAGGCTTGAAAGGAATAAGGCTATGTTGACTTTGTTTCATAGGTGTGTTGTTCATCCTTTAGTTTGGAAATAGCAAAGGCGAGGGAAAAATCGGAACTTTAAATTAATTTCGCAATTTCAAGAAGGCCACGACCAATTTCCCAAAAGAATAAATTTAAGAGCAAAGTTGGCCCAAAGTTGATACGGCCAAGCCTTAAGCCCCTAATTTTATTAATTTTCCATGTGACCATTATGTGTATTAATAGAAGCTTCAAGAGAAAGAAAGAAAAAGCAAGAGCAAACAAGAAGCTTTGAGAGAAGGAGAGAAGCAACCATTCGGCTGCTCCATAGCCGAGAATCACCAAGAAAAAAAGTGAGGAAAATAAATAGTTTTCTCTAGCAATTCAACTCATTAGAAGGTAAGGAACAACATAGAGTGATTGTTGAAGCTTGCGGCGAACTCCTCTTGCAAAGAATACTTGCCGATTTGAGAAGTGAAGAGGAAAGGTATGGTTCAATCTTTGTTCTTATGTGTTATGCATGTTTGTGGATATTGTAGGATGTGAAAATGAATGAAAAACATGGAAATAGGAATGTTGAAGTTGAAGAGTGAAGTGGCCCTTTGGCCGTGTATGTGTGTAGTTCATGTTATTAGTGATGAGTTAATTGTATTTAGCTTGTTGTGTGTGTTGTTGTGATGTGTTGAAATGGATAGAAATCATGAAATTTTGAAGGTTTGAGGGATTCGTGTATGGACTAGTTTCGGGAGAGCCATGGTGAGTTGATATTATATGGTGTTTTGGTTATCGTCGTATGCGTTATATGATATAAAAATGATGGTTAATGATCCCTATTGGAACAAAAATTGTGTGGGCCGATTTTAAGGATTAATATGACGTAATGTAGTTTCTTGAACTTTTAAGGATAAGGTTGTTTAAGCATGGTTTGTTGGTGTAACTTGTGAATTGTGAAGGAAGAAAATATGTTGTTGATGTCCCTAATGTAGTTGATGGATTTCGGGTAAGTTGACTTGTTGTTTGGACATTATATGGACCCCTTGGGATGTTCTTACGACGCATTTGAATGGCCTCGGATTATTATTTGTATATGTAAGCATTGACGATAGTTTGGATACATGAAGTTGAATTGAACATGATTGAAATGTGTTGGAATATATATTGTAAATTGATATTGTAGTTTGGTTGTTGGCTTGGTTGTTGTTGGATTTGGCGAGTATAAATCTCGGGGTTGGTGTATTTACAAGGGAAGTTGAAATTTCGGTAGAATTTAATGTTCGTCCACTGAGTTCATAAAGACTTATGGCTAATGTTAATATACTTGGCCTTATGTAGATCTTGGCGTATCCGAAGCTTGAAGGTTGGCTTTTTTTATTTTTTATATATAAGGTATGTAAGGCATCGCTTTCTCTTTTTGGCATGTTTAGTGATACTAGGCCATGACCCGAAGGGTAATCCCGCTCTTAGAATCCGAGCTTAAATGTACGTTGTTCGTTCCTTGAAATCTACTCTTTGATGGGACCGAAATAAGACTTTCATGTTTTCAAAAGATTGAATTTCAAAGGTTTTACAAAGGATTTTGACTATAAAGGGTCCCGAACTTCAAACGTCCGTAACTTTTGCATACGAGCTCGGAACGCCCCAAAACATAATAGGTAAGCTCATAAGGCCTAACTTTCCCCTAACTATCGTAGTCGGGCTCGGATGGGGGCCGGCACCCGTTCGTGGGGCCCGCGGCTTTTATGCTCGTCCTTAATGGTCTTTGAAGAAACTTAGTGCCATTTTCTCTTCGATTTCCGCATATGGACTTCTTATTGGTTTAATGAGTTTTGAATATGATTTTATGCATATGGTTACTCACGACTCTGCTCGTGCTTATGGTCATCGCCTCGTTCAGAGGGATCCCGGCCGGATATGCTTCGTGCGCGATATGATATACATTCCGGTGTGATGCGTAAGTTACGGTTCACCGAGCTCCTCCTCGAGGCGGGTTCCGTTTGGTGTGATTTATGTTAAAAGTTATGGATGGCTATGATGTGTTACGGGGATTTTTCGGGTTACGGAGATATGAAATTCTTCCTCTACCATGCACGTGGCGTGGCGCCAACGACAAAGGCGACCACCGTTCTCCGCAAGACCTTTGCATGAACTATATTTTTAAACAAATGTTTTAATATTTTGCATAACATATCTACTTGAGGGTTTTTTTTTTTTTGCCATCATGATTCTAAAAACTGTTTACATACTCGGTACCTTTTCCGTCCGACCCCCTTCTTGTTGGGGTTTCATGCTATTACACGCTCGGTGGAGGATCACCCGCTAATGGGTCTACAGCGTTTGAGAGCGCTACAGCCTTCGTCCAGAGCCTATATTTGGTATATATATACTTTTCTCGATGCATATGTACATATTTATTCGGGGGTACGACGGGGCCCGTCCCGTCATATGATTTTGTTACTGGTTTAGAGGTCAGTGGACATGTACGTGGGTACGGTTACGTAATGGATTGGATGTGTGTGTTATGTGTTTTTGGGCGGTCCGCGCCGCGTGCGTTTAGTTGGCTTGCCTCCGTGTATACTATGAGACTCTGTACGTTACGATATATGTTTGCTATTTTGCGACAATCTGAAGCCATATGTGATCATGTATGATTATGCGTGGTAGTGTGTAAATTCTGAGTATTAAGTGCGTACGAGTGTCCAACTCGGACATTAGTCACGGCCTACGGGGTTGGGTCGTGACATTAACTTCAGTAATATGTGTTTGAACTTCATTCATATGAAACTTTATAAAGACTCTTCTAGCTATTAGTTGGGCAATTTACAGGATTACCCTTCGCTGGGGGTGGTCTTTAATTTTTATCCCTCAAAATGGTGATCTTTAAACTTTGCCTTTCGAACTTTCCTTTAAAGAACGCTTGCGATTTTTTTCTTTTCTTTTTTTTCCGAGCTAGGGTTCGTACCTACAACCTCGAGGTGTTAATTTTTTTAAAACTTAAAGACTACCATTTTGAAGGTCAAAATTAAAGACCACCCCAAATGGAAAAATCCACGCAAAAAAAGACTTTTTTTTTGCGCGGAGTGCCCTTTTATGGAGTCTTTATATTTTGCCCCTCATTTATGTCTTCTTTAAATTTTGCCCTTGCCGCCTGTTTAATGAAAGTTTTTTGACGAAATTATCCTTACCCCATTAAAATCCTTTTTATTTCGTCATTTGCCCTTTTTTTTTTTTTTTCTTCTTATTTCCTCCTCTGTTTTGTGTTTGTCTCATATATATATAAAACGTAGGTACGAATTTGGATCTTTTGCTCGTTTCAATATTTGTTTTTTTATGTTAAATTGTTATTTGTTGAATTAATATCTTTGTCTTCATCGTTTTTTATATTTAATTGATCCTTTTTTATTTAAAATGATAATGTCTTGTTATAGTGTTTATGATTTTTTGAACTTTAGTTTCATTCCCATGTATATATTTTAGTTTTTTGAATGTCGTATTATGAATGTCGTAATATGTTTTAGTTGATTTTGATATGCGTTTTAGTTTTCTCTTTTTGAATCATTGACGTTTTGCTTCTTTTGTTTTTATGTTGTTGTAAAAAATTTTTATTTAATAATCTGATTTTTGTGAAGAATGTGTTTGTTTGAGGCAACATATGCCTGGTCCGGCAGAGTTATTGATTTTTGAAACTGAAGTTATGCCGGTTCCGGCATAAAGTTATGCTTGTTCCGGCATAACTTCATGAATTAAGTTAATTTATGTGTGCTTGGTTTTATGGTGTTTTCTTGTTAATAATTTTGATTTTTATGCAATCTTATGTGTTTTTGGTGTTGTTTTGTTAATAATGTTTTGTTTTGGTTATGAAAAATGAAAGTTTGCCTCTCATGGCATACTTTGTAATTTTTAAAGTGAGCTTCTGCCCTCTCGCGGACTTGTCTAATTCTTAACACTTGTGTATTTTTTTGTTTTGGTTATGAAAAATGAAAGTTTGCCTCTCACGGCATACTTTGTAATTTTTTAAAGTGAACTTCGCCTTTAAATATAAAAATTTCTAATTCTTAACACTTGTATTTTTTTGTTTTGGTTATGAAAAATGAAAGTTTGCCTCTCACGGCATACTTTGTAATTTTTAAAGTGAACTTCTGCCCTCCGTCAACTTGTCTAATTCTTAACACTTGTGTATTTTTTTGTTTTGGTTATGAAAAATGAAAGTTTGTCTCTCACGGCATACTTTGTAATTTTTTAAAGTGAACTTCTGCATTTCCGATCAATTGTCTAATTCTTAACACTTGTGTATTTTTTTATTTTGCTTATGAAAATGAAAGTTTGCCGCTTAAAGATATGGCTTGTTCTTTTGTAAAGAGAACTTCGCTCCTCCCGTGACTTGTCTAATTCTTAACACTTGTGTACTTTTTTATTTTGCTTATGAAAATGAAAGTTGCCTCTAACAATAGATACTTTGTTCTTTTGTAAAGTGAACTTCGCCTCCTCGGGCATACTTTTCTAGTTCTTAACACTTGCGTAAATTTTGTTTTGCTCATGAAAATGAAAGTTTGCCTCTAACCAAAGATATTTTTGTTCTTTTGTAAAGTGAAATTCTAATCCTCCGCATACTTGTCTAATTCTTAAAACTTGTGTAATTTTTTATTTTGCTTATGAAAATGAAAGTTGCCTGTAACAAGATACTTTGTTCTTTTGTAAAGTGAACAACTTCGCTCCTCCGACATACTTTTCTAGTTCTTAAAACTTGCGTAAATTTTTGTTTTGCTCATAAAAATGAAAATTTGCCGCTAACAAGATACTTTGTTCTTTTCTAATGTAAACTTCTGCCTCCTCCGATACTTGTCTAATTTTTAATACTTGTGTATTTTTTTTATTTTGCTTATGAAAATGAAATTTGCCTCTTGCAAAGATACTTTGTTCTTTTGTAAAGTAAACTTCTCCTCCTCCGACATACTTGTTCGAACTTTGCTCGATTATTTTTTGTCAACCTTTTGAAGTTACTATAATTTCAAGTCTAAGTCATTGAGCATTGTATACTAATCAAATGGAACGTATAAACTAATAAAAATCGTAACAAAGCAATAAATTTGATCAATTCTATGTTGTTGAGTAAAATTATGATTCGCAATGTTGAATCTCAACCGCATATCAATGTTTAGTTCATAGAAGATGATTTGTTGTTATTTTCAAATATTAACAAATCTAAACTTAATAAAGCATGAAATTGAGTTGAATTACATTCAATTGAAACGCTATATATTATATATTTTATCTTTTTCGATGTTGTAGCAAAGAAATCAATGGAGATTTCTCCCTGAAATGTTGGAACGATGGAACGATTGAAAGGTTTGTTGTTGAAATGATGGATAGGTTTAATTGGATGTTTGGGGTTTATTACGGTACTTTTAGATTTTTATATGTTATGGGTAAGGATAGTAAAGTCTTTTTCTTATTATCTTTTAGCTTAGAAGGACAAATATTAAAGACCACGCATTACGGGGGCAAAAATTAAAGACCAGCGCATTTGAAGGGCATTCGCGCCAATTGCCCAAAAAAAGAAGCTATTATTGCTATATTGAAGAGCCTACAAAATGGTAGGCCAACTCAATCTCAAGTGAAAAACTTTGCAGGAAAAACTTTTTACACAGTGCAATTTAAGGCGCATACTCACTTTATAGAAAGATGTTATAATGGTAACCACTCAAGTTCAATTCCCACGATTATAAGGGGTTGTTTGCTTGAAAACAAGTTATTCCGAAATTAGTTATTCCACCTTTCTACAGGGATAAAATGACACTACAATTCTGAGATAACTAATTTCGAGATTAGTTATACTGTCATTTTATCTCCACCGATTATTTATCCTTATACCTTGTACCAAACGAGCCCTACAGTTGAGGCCAACTTAATAGTTTTGGTTTGGAACTTGCTCCAGACCTAAACTTCTGGTTAGATGGACTAAAATGCTTAAACGGAGTTCAAATTCAATCTCAACAATGACAAATTAGTCGGAAGTTAACTTTTGTTAAAAAAAAGTGGCTAAGCCTTAAATTGCGCTGCCCAAATAGGCCATTTGTGCATTTCGTCCATCTTGAGCTAGTGGCGAGCTAGTACTTCAATTTTATTCTTTAGGAAATAAATAAAAATATTTTATTTTTTGGGTGCAGAAAAATGTGTGTCTGTGAATGAGGGCGCTACAACATTGATAGTAAGTTGTTTTCTTTCTTTTCAGAAGCAAAAGAAATGGATTGTCTATCATCTCTTTCAATTTATATGAATCTATTTGACCGACACGACATTTAAGAAATGGAAAGACTTTTTAAACTTATTAGCAAAATAAGCGAAAATTGCTATCATCATTTATAAAGTATTTGTTTCCATAAAGCCATTCATTTTAAAGTTAAAAAAAGAAATAGGTGAAACAAATTTAGTCTAAAAGTTAAATAGTGAATTTCTCACAAAAGTAAGGTATACTCGAAAAAATTTCAAGTATTAGTTTTTGACCGAAATAATAAAATTAACAAAAAAAAAAAAAAAAAAAAAAAAAAAAAAAGGAAGCAGAGCAGCAAACTGGAGCTAATGAACAAGCAGAAAAAAGGGCACAACAATACACACAAAAATATAAGAAAATTTGTATTGAACTTTCTGCATCAAATTCTTTCATTGAAAAAAGAAGCAAGAAAAGTTAAGATAACAAGGAAATCACATGTAAGAGTAGAGATGGAGACCTTAGACATAAGAGCGGGAGAGTTTCTAGGCATTAGAAATCAATTCAACGAAAAACTAGCGACCGATGCAGGGGCGGATCCACTTGGGGGCCAGGGCGTTCACCCGAACACCCCTAAATTAAGAAATTACAGTGTATATATAGGATAAATTTTATGTGTTTATGTGCATATATTAACTTTTGAACACTCTCGGCAAAAAATTACTGTGTATATTTAGCTTTTTTTTTTCCGAACACCCTGAATAAAAATTCTGAATTCGCTACTGGACCTATGAGGGAATCGTTAGGATCAAGCACTTACCATCATGCCTCATCTTCTTCTTTCTCCTCTCACACAAACCCTGCAAAAAATTCATTCACACCACAGATTTATCATTTAATCATACACACACATATATACAGATATACATATATTATTAATATATACACATAAAATATGCCCGACCCGCCATAGAAAACCCTACATCCACCGTCAATTAGGAAAAATGACTTATTAAGATCATAAATTTAAAAAAAAATCTTTTTTTCTTAAACTCCGCGTTTAATTAAATTACATGCACGACATTAATTAGTATGGAGGGAGTATATTTTCAGAAGAACCCAAAAATAGAAACAAAAAGGAAACAGGGGCTAAAAAAGGAAAATAAGAAAGTGATATATTAAAAGCCCCTCTACTCACACAACAACAAAACATTACCTCATCTTCTTTCTCCTCTCGCACACAAACCCTTCAAAATTCATTCAACAACACAGATTTATCAATTCATTATACACACACACACATATACATACATTATTCAGTGTATATACATATAATATACCCGACCCGCCGACCCGAAACCCTAGATCCATCGTCAAGATCATGGTGGGCCCTACACCGCCGCAATTTCCGGCGCCGGCACCGGAAAAAGTTACTTTATCAGCTGAAGAAGAAGCTATAAAGAGAAATACAGATTGTGTTTATTTTCTTGCTTCTCCACTCACATGTAAAAAGGTCCAATCTTTAATTTGTTTGTCTGGTTTTGAATTGGCACGGAGTTTAAGAAAGTAAAGAATTTTTTTTTGAATCTTGTGCTCTTAAACTATAATTTTGTGATCTAAAACATGATGCGCGAAAAGTTGAAATTAAAGAGTTGACAAAAAAAATATAAATACACTCTTTTTTAAACAGATTAAAAAGAAAAGTAAGACAAATAAATTGAAATGGAGGGAGTAATTTCTATTGTCAGAACTCAGAAGTATTTAAATTTGGTGTCTTTTATTACTAGTTGAGGATCTGTGTTGCAAGAATAAGGATTGTGTTTTTTTTAATTTTTTTTTTTTTTTTGAATTTCAAGATGATTTTTGTGTTATGGATAAACCCTCTTTTTTTGGGGGCTGTGGTTTTTCTTTTTTGCAGTTGGAATGTGGAACTATTTCATGATTTTTTTTCAGTTTAAAGCTTAAAAGAATCTTGATGTACAAAAATCTTGAATTTTTTTAGTGAATTTTATGTAGCAACTTCTTTTTTTGAGAAAAGATAAGTACTATATGTCAAACAATTGATTCTGTTTTATCTCAGCCAAACTCCACACTTCTATCAATTCATTTTTTGTGTCATTATCTCTTTTCCTTCTATATGCAACTTTTACAGAAGCCAAAATTTTCCTGCTTGACAATATTTTTGTGCAAACAATTGATTCTTTTCAAGTCATCATTTGTTATTGGCTTAGGTGTTCATTTGATTTTCTGGGATGCTTGTGAGGTTGCGATCGTAAGACCATATATTACATGATTGACCTTCTTATGGAACATTTAGGTTTCTGGTAGATACTATGAGCTTGATAGGAATTTGATTTTTTTTTTCTGTCGATTTTATGATGGTTTTGTGAAACTGGATTTAGTCAATCTTGGAGCAAGTTTAAAGTTGGCGACTTTGATTCCGACAATAAGTGCACTGGTTTATGCCCTACGAACACGTATAATAATGCTAGACGGGCAATCACATTTGTCTTTATCTTCTTTGTCGGGATGTTGGTTTGCTTCGAATCTATCGGCTGTGTGTAGGCGTTGTCCCTCTTATCACGTTTAACAAAATTAGTCGATGCAACACGTGCAATTACTGAAATTGTTTCTCATTTAATTCTCTTTTCGTAACTGTTTGGGAAAACCACTTGTTGTACAAATGCCTTTAGCATCTTTCTATATTACAGGCTCTCTGTTCCTTTGTGTGTGAATACATAAATGGTGGATTAGAAAAGTAATCCCGATGATAAAATTCAGGATTATTTTATCCCGCGTTCGGTTGGATTTTTGTTTCCAATATAAGCAAAACCGGGATTATTTTATACCGGATTCAACATGAATTCTAATACCGGGATTAGCAAACCCTGGATAAAACACCTAAACGACCACAGTATCCTTGGTTTTTCTTTTCTCTTATTTACTAAAAACTAAGGGTAAAATGTAAACAAAACTTTATCCAACTTAAAACCAGACACTTTTTTTTAGTTATTTTCCTTATATCTCATTTTCAGCGCAACGAACCAACCGTTCATCAAATTTGTCTAGAAATCAAACGACCCCTTAATGAACTAATTTACATATATGGATCTAGTGTACCTTTATTGATGCTCTAAATATTTTGTTAACAGGGAAGCGAGTGTGAGTACCGCCATAGTGACATGGCTCGGCTTAATCCAAGGGATTGCTGGTACTGGTTGAATGGAAACTGCTTAAACCCAAAGTGCGCATTCCGGCACCCTGTGAGTTATTTCTTTCTCAAACTGCTCTAGCTTCTTATCATCTCCATGCTATAAATATGCAAAGATCCTTGTTGTCTTGTCTTGTACAGAGTTTTTAGCCAAAATTGTCCCTTATCTATTGGAATTGGTCTATTTTGGTCCTTCGAATATAAGCTTGAGCATCTTTTAGTCCTTTAGTCCTTTATCTACTCCAATAGATAAGGGACATTTTTGGCTAAGAACTCTTGTACATATAGAGTTTCTACTTTACTAGCAGATGTATATTGCTCTGTATTTACAAGTTATTCATTCAATTGATCACTATTAACCTTTTCCCTACAGCCTTTTGATGGATTTTTGGAAGCTCAAGTTCCAACTGCTATGGGATCTTCTGTAGCTCCTATGGTGTCTGTTGCACCTATGTCACAGGTTCCATATGCTTCTAGTAAACAAGCCGTGCCGTGCATATTCTTCCAGCAAGGGATTTGTCGAAAAGGTGATAAGTGTGCATTCATGCATGCACCAACCTTTGTTTCTAACAAACCTTCACAGCTGCCTCCAGTGTCTACTGCATCTAGTGAAACTCCAACTGTTAAGAAGGCATTCGATGGGGTCGGAAAAACTGTGCAAGGCAAGAAATTTCCACATACAAATAATCTGAAGCCTGCTGAACTACCTAAACCTGTGGGAAAACTGGAAAATACCTTTGGTGAGAAGGTACTGCCACCAAATTCTGTCATAAACAGAGAACATTCCAGGTACAAGCCAACAAATACGCCGCCTCCAACCAATGGCAATCCTCTCAGTGGACCCCACAGAGTGCAGCAGCCCATTGGGATCGATGATGATGAAATTTCAAGGGAGCCTTCTCCTGGTTTTGATGTCCTTGTGGACGATGAGCTCAGAGGTGATTCAGATTATTATCATGATGGAGATCATTATGGTGGAACAAGGGATAATTTGGGGAGAAATGAATATGACATGGGCGATTCTGCTGATTATGATTCAGTGGCAGATATTGACCGAGATATGTACCGTGATGTGCATGGATATGAGGACTCGTATGACAGGCTTCAGGGTCGCTATGCTCGGGAGCAGCATATAGCTTCTTCTGAGAGACGCTATGGTACACTAGATAACAATGAACATGCTGAAATGGCAGATCTGAGACATCGGTTATCGAAACATAGGAGGGGTGGTAATGGTTTGAAATCTGTCATTGGTGACTTTTCAAGTGAAAAGCATGTTGAAGACCAAGGCAACAGGAGTTCTAGGAGGGAGACACACTATTTACCTTCACATGATAGTTCTCTTAGTGGTCGTCTTCGAGGAAGAATAAAGATTCCAGTTAGGTCATCTTCTCCAACTGATCGGGCTGACTTACGGTTTGATAGGGAAATGGATAGGGTGAGAGACCGTCGCAAGTTGTCTTCAGAAAGGCCACAGATGTACTCTTACCAAGGAAGGCCACAAGACAGAATAAAGGGAAGAGTGCAAGGGGATTTTAATAATGACAGGAGAAATAACAGAGGTCCGTATCTAAGAAGAGATAGAATAAATGACAATAATTCTGACTTCCGGCGTCCTAAAAGTCTTGCAGAACTTAAAGGTAGGAAAACTGCTGAGAGCAATGAGCAAAGTCTCAACGAGCAACAACCCCTGGGAAAGCGGAAGTTCCAAAAGGTTGATAGCGGGGGCAATCTATCATTTGAAGGACCAATGCCCCTAAAAGAGATTTTGAAGAGGAAAAAAGGGAATGCTGATTTTCCTTCCGCTATCATCAAGAATGAGTCTGACCTCCCTATTCAGAAGGAAGAATCTAAGCTCGTATCAGGTGATAGTAACGGTCCACAAGAAACAAAATCCGCGGATCACCAATCTCCTTTGCACCACAATACAAATGAACTTGAACCTGAAGAGGAGATGATTGTGGAAGGAGCAGACTCTCAAGACCACGAAGGCTACTATGAACCGGTTGAGGGAGAAGATTACAACTTCGACGAAGGTGACCCCGAGGACGAATTCTTGGATGATGATGACGACTTTGCAAAGAAGCTTGGTGTTGTTTCCTCATAAATGACGGGACATTCGTTTGCTCTAGCTGATGTATTTGTTTTACATACATCTGTGAGTTCTTTTTAGGCTTTTTAGGTTTAACGAACAAATTAGCTCTACTGGTTTTGATTTCAGAAGTAGGGAAACAGAATATTTTTTTTCTTGCCCTTTGTACTATTAGAAGCTCTTTTTCTCATTCATGTAAACTCTCTGACTGGATGGATAATTTTCCACCAGTCAGTTGCTGGGGACAGGTTTGCCCAGAAGGGTCATGACTGTATGTAACTTTTTAGAGTGTTAACAAAAAGTACCTTTGCAGCTTTTCTATATCCTTTCCTAAAGTTGCTGGATCAGTTTAGCTTAACTGGAATTTCCCTTGCATAATGAATTGTCTTTGCATTTGATAAATCAATATTCTACTCCCTCTCTTCACTTTTACTAGTCCAATTTGCATATTGTACTCTGGAAGACTTAAATTTGACTATTAGTACTCCAACTAGTTTGGAAAAAGATTTACTTTTGATTTGCTAAAACTAGTACTCTTTTAATTTACAAGGATAGTGATTCAGCACTGGCTTTTACTTTTAAATTCTACATGCCGTTGTAGATCACTTTCAAATGTTTCAGATTTTATATAGTAAATAATTACTTATTTGGACAGAAATATTGAAACGGACAAGCAGTTGCGTGTTTGATAAATAATTTGTAATGTTTAAATGACTTAAATCTCTTTAAAGTTGCTGCAAATTAATTAATTATCCTTCTTCATATTGCAAATTAATCATCTACTTTAAACCCTTAAAAGGCTATCAATCTATGCTAAGAATTTGTAAATCGAATCACAATTGGCCATAACAATGCCTCAACTTCAACTTCCATTAAGCAACAACTACATGTAATGTGGCCAACCAGTTGAGTTTGGACAAAGAGCTCAAAGCATACACAAATGCCAGTGTCCAACTTCACAATACTAGCTAGTCAAAAAACAAAAATATACAGAGCATTTTATAGTATTTTGAAGCTCTTCAGAAGCACCAGCGGAAGCACAAAAATGATCGGGGTAAACGTCCAGTTTTACGAATATATTCTGCTTGTTTGTCTATTTTTGCAGCACGTTTGTTCCTCCTGGCTTCTGCTGCTGCCAGTTTCTCTTCGGCTTTGTGCCTCACAGCAGCTAGCTTGTTCATTAGCTTGTCTTGAGCTCGTGCCTTCATCTTTTCCACCTCCACCTGAAAGCCAAAAAAGTTTCATTTGCGTGAAGTTCAGATCATGTTGATCAATGCGTTCGACATAAGGTTTTTAGCAAAATGTTGTCACTTCTTGTTCCTGTATATTCAAGTCCACTAAGAGAAGAAATTATGCAATGTTCCTATTATAAGCAACTGGGTTGTAAAGTAGACAGTTACATGTAATGCAGCCAAATGCACCAGAGACACCAATACAGAGATAATGTCATGTTTTGTATAGACATTAGAAGAGCACTTTGTCTGGTCGAAAATCGTGAAGGCAAAAAGCAAAGAGAGATGACAGTACATCTAGCTATCAAACAAAGACATGGTACCACTTCGAGATTTTGCATAGGATGGAATTGAAAACAAAATGCAAAGAAAGTTAAAGATCCTGAAGTTAGGCATAAGAAATTACATAACAGGGTAAGGTGTCTTTCGTAGAGAACCATATTGTTGTTTGGATGTTCTACTTTTTGTGTACCACTTTGTACACATATTACTTCATCAAAAAAGTGTGCTTTCGCAGCAATATAATATTTACTTATCCAGAAGACTACATAAGAGGATGAGAAGAGCAGTTCTAATTTTATCGTTCTCAATAATTTGCACTAAATCACAAAACACATAAAATTTACTTCCAGGTGTAGAGCTTTAGAAATAAAATTTGTATTGTGTAGATGGCTGAACACATGATACTTGGTCACGCAAAAGACAATTACCTCAATTTTCCTCATCTCGGCTTCCGTCTTTGCTTGTTGATGATTTTCCCATGCTTGTATCTTGATCTCTTCTCGTTTAAACCTGGAGAAAGATAACCAGCAAGTCATACACTATGTAGCAAATTCAAAGAAGCAATTACTCAAAAAACGCACGTATGCTTTCACTGAATACCAGCCTTTATCAACTAAGTTATTTTTGTTTATCTTATAACCGTAGTGTCCGAGCCAGCTTATGCGCACCTCAACAAATTCCACGGGATACCTGTTACTTCACACCAACAAAGGTACAGGGTCACCCCATCTACCAAGGCTTAGACATGGAAAGAAATCACCTAGTGTTTTTGCTAAGATTTAAACCTGAGACCTAATAGGTCCCAACCTACTTCATTGACGCTTATCACCTAAGCTTTCATTATTGTTACTCCCTCCGTTTCAAATTGTTTGTCATGGTTTAACTCGGCACGGAGTTTAAGAAAATAAAGAAGACTTGAATCATGTGGTCTTAAACTAAAGATGTGTGTAATAAGTTCAAGGAAGTGAAACTAAGACGGGAAACTTCCCCTTTTTTGACTTTTAAGTAACACCCTGTCCTCTTTGAGAAAAGTGTAAAACCTATCTTTTTTTTTTTTTTTTTTTTTTTATGACATGGGAACCCGCAGTAGCTACCCTTTGGGTGCGCACAGGGTAAACCCGGCTCTCCCGTGCAATAGCTCGCAAACCACACAAGAGAGGTAACCCGCACTAGGCAAGCCCCGTGCGACGAGCTTGACCCAGAAGGCAAATCCCCTGCTGTCGTAGGCAGGGGTTTCGAACTTGAGACCTCCATTATGAAAGACCCATGCTCAACCAACTGAGCCACCCTTGCGGGTAAAGTGTAAAACCTATCTAATTCATCTTAGGTCCATGTTAACATGAATTGGTGAAATGAAGGATGATTAAGAAGTGGAATAAGCAAGCTGAGGTCTTAAATATGTCATATAGGATGTTGGATGTAAAGAGTTACTAAAAATACCGACCGTCGATGAACTGATTGGATTAACCAACAAAAATTCAGCCAATATGTATTGAACAGAAGCAAAAGCCTCAGTAACGGTCGGACGACGGTTAAAAGTGACATTCTTTTTTAAAGAGACTAAAAAGGGAAATAGACAAACAAATTGAAACAAAGGGAGTACTATTTTTTTTTTTGTTGGGGGGGGGGGGGGGGGGGGGGGGGATAAATATGCTTTCATTAGATTATGCTCCAGAGCATACCTGAAGAGCACCAGTTACCATGAAGATTAAAAGTGTGGCAGAGGATGAAGAGCATCTTAAGGATAACTATAAAGTTGAATAAGCTAGCAAAATCTTCCCTTTTTTCAATGGATAACAATAGATAACAGGATCAATGTCATATATATGGGCACAAATGTATGGACAAAGAAATTGGTTCCCCAAGAGAGGCTCTGCTATGCACTTGTAGCTACACTCTAAACTATGATCAAAAGGCTTAAGTAACTAATATAAGATTTCTAATTTCCTTGAAACTACCTGGCCATGTACTTCGCTTTCTCTGCCTCCTCCCAAGCAGCTGCACGTGCCTCAGTGACAGTTGCACTTTGTTGCCCTTGCTTATTGGTTTTTGGAAAGCTGGATGCATTTCTATCCTCACCATCTTTGCTAGCCCAGGCAGCTATATTCATCTTACCAAGTTTAGTTCCTAGTTGCATGATTTCTCTTCGAGTTTTCATCTGTAATTCCTGGTCAGACAACAACTCATTTGTGCGAGTATCCATATTATCATTTGAAGAACGAAAAGGAGAGGAAGCTGGTGCAGCTCCTGGAGTTGATGGCCGAGAAGAAGTCGGGCTGCGAGTTGGTGTTGTTGCTCTCACAGGTGTCCCTGTTCTAGAAGGTTCCTGGCTTGCAATTGGAGTCATTTCTGTGCCCATGTCTCTCATTGAAACTGACCTAGCAGTCGATGGTGGGGGGATGACAGTTGAACTATGTATAGAAACAGACGAATCATGACGGCTCAGATTTACTGCAAAAGTATACAATCATTTATCATCTTGCATCCAAAAGTTCATCGTATTTCAACAATTTACTGTGGAAGATCATGTGTACAAATCTTCCATCTTATCTATGTTTTGAGCATGTGTACAAGTGCATATACAGGAACATCTTTATAACTGGCCTTATGAACTTCCATTTTGACTCTAATGCAGATACTTCACATTTCAAGTTTTAGATTTATCAGCTGCAATCTAGTAGAAGAGCATATCACATCTCAAAATTTAGCACACCAAATCCAATTCTAGTTCAACAACAATCTAGAAAACGAATTGGTATTGAAAATTCATCAAAAGCAGAATCTGCTGAAACTTAAGAAAGAAATGTCACTGTTACGGGTTACCTATCATGAATAAGGTCATGTAATAGATCTTCCCTTCTCCTCTATTTTGAGCAAATCTAAAAGCGTGTCCACAGGAAGACACTGTGCAGCTGACTTATTCTGTTTTTTTCCTCCTCCTTTTTTTCTTCCTAAGTTGTGCCCTTCTTAAATAGAGATTTCAAATTTCAACTTCTGTAAGTCCCAAAGGAAGTTCACGTGAGTCTTAGTAAAGAGAAAATGAGCATTTTCCATTCTCATGAAGATAAAAGTCAGGACTCAAAGGTCCAAAAGTTACGATCATTTTCCAATTACTGAGAGCCCGTGCAACTTCGGACTTTTTAGCAGCATTAAGGATCTAGTGCAAAGACTTTTACTAAATGATAACATACTCTGCCTCTCCAATAGATTTTGTCTTGCTCTTTTTTTGGTCAGGCAATATATTATTATTATCTACTTTCCTTAAAAAGACTTTTGCCTTACAATTCATTATTCCTTGAATACGTTGGTAGATATGCTCAATCATGCAACCAAAGTTGAGAAGAGAAGTAAACTTTGAGAACGGGGAGATAGAGTTTAATTTTTTTTAAAATCATCCTAATGTAAAGAACTTTAAAAATAAATGTGTGAGTGTGTCAGCCTAATGTGAAGACTACAATAATAAAAAGCATGATAAGTATATATTTATAAACGGTACATCAAAATTAGTGATACAACTATTTCTCATTCTTGTACAAAATTTGTATCTAGAGGAGATGGAATTTCATACATAGAATTCTTTTCCAGACACATGTAAGGGATTATTAGCCTGTTTGGCCACGCTTCTGAAATCAACTTATTTTGAAAAGAATTGTTTTTAAAAAGTACTAACCAAATTTTGTGTTTGGCTAACTGAAAACCACTTTTGAGCAACCATTAGAGTTTAGTCAAGCTTTTAAAAAGTGCTTCCAAGTGTATTTTCTTACAAGTGCTTTTGGGAGAGAAGCTACTTTTTTCAGCGTCTGTTTCTACTCAAAAGCACCTTTTCTTCTCCTAAAAGCTTGGCCAAAAACCTCAACTTTTTTTAAAGAAGTACTTTTGGCCTTAGAGAAGCTTGGCCAAACAAGCTATAAAGCTACATACATGGTGTTGTGTGATAGGGTTTGGCGCATCAAAATTAGTCTTACTTGCCGATTGTCTGACAGAATTTTCAATCATGAGCACCGGCTTCACGTATGATTCAGCAATTGGGTGTGGGTCAGCCTCCCAACTCACAAACTTCTGGACTCCACTGTCCTTCGGTTGGCCTGAGTCTATCTGCTTTGTATCAATAGGGTCCTCATAAGGAACCAATCTTTGATCAGGAACCTCAACTACAACTTTCGTATATTGTTGCCTAGTTTTGCGTGATCCAACAACTTGACTGTTCTGCCCAGTCCTTGGCCTGTTAGATGTTGGGCTTGCTATCCATTTCTGCGCATCATCCCATTTGGAAGGGGCAGGTTTCGAGAAAGGAGCTAGGGGAACCCTCTGTGGGACTCGCTCAGCCTTTTGAAATTCGAAGAGCGGAGATATAGTACTAATACTATCGATTCCACTATCACAGTCGAAAATACTCTCATCTTGAGACATAATTCTTGTACTGACCAATGATTGATCTTTGATTCTCATGTCGTTAATCATCTCCAAGGACATTGACGAATCAATTGCTAAGGATGTTGAACTCTCAGGAACAACACTTACAACATTTACATCTTTGCAATTCTCCAAATTACAACCTGGTAAGCAAAAAAACAAGTACTTGCATTCAAACTACCAAAATGTCAAAACAAGCTAATAGCAGACCATGCATATCTTAACAACCGCATTATTATATGATTTTTTGCCTATAACCTTGGTGTCCGGGCTGCTTACGCACACCTCGACTAATTCCACGTGATACTTGCCACCAGCAATAGGTACCAGGTAACTCTGTCCACTGAGGCTAGGACAAATGGAAAAAAATCACCTAGTATTTGTTTGTCTCTGCAGGAATTTGAACCTAAGAACCATGGTTCTCAACCCACTTCATTGACCACCCGGCCACAAACTTGGGTGCCATTATTATAGGATATTTGAAAGCTTAAATCACGGGCGGAGCCAGAGGGGCGTAAGGGGGTCACTTGAACCTCCTTAGCCGGAAAATCACACCCTATATACAAGTTCACTTTTTTTATTATATATATATAGTAGATGTTGAACACCACAGTGAAAATCCTGTCGCCACCACCGGAAGCACCCAAAACTTTTTATGCTCTTTCAAGTTAGAAATTAGATACTAGCATAACTGAAAGAAGTTGCTATTCAAGAAAAATACAGTTAAGTCTAATTAATTACTGAACAGCTGGATTTTAAAAAGGTTAGCAGTTCAGCAAGAAATAGAGGTACAAAACTCATTGCATAATGTACAAAATGTCAATGCCTTACTATACCAGAATCATGGATCTCAGGCAAATGGGATCTCAAGGACAATGTAGCAGATTCAAACTCTTGATCTTCTATTACTTCTTCTCTTCCTTCTTGTTTTCTCTTCTTTTCTGCTCCCAGTAACAAAGACCTTAGCTTCCTAGGAGACAGCTATAACAAAACAAACAACATAAGAAGAAGAAGAAGGAAAAAAAAAAAAAAAAAAAAAAACTAAATTTCCTAAAACAAGAACTGCGTTTACATCCTTTTCCCTTTTTCACCTGCTTTGTTATTGCTTTATCCTGAGTCGAGGATCTATCGGAAACAGCCTCTCTACCTCCCAAGGTAGGGGTAAGATCAGTGTACACTTTACCCTCCCCCGACCCCACTTGTGGGATTACACTGGGTGTGTTGTTGAAAATTGGGTTTACATCCTTTTCCCTTTTTAACCTGCTTTGTTATTGCTTTATCCTGAGTCGAGGATCTATCGGAAACAACCTCTCTACAAGCCAAGGTAGGGGGTAAGGTCTGCGTACACTCTATCCTCCCCGGGCCTCACTTGTGGGATTACACTGGGTCCGTTGTTGTTGTTGAGAATTGGATTTACTAGGTGCAGATTCGATGGATCAAAAGTTGATTTTTTTTTTTTCCAAACAAAAGAGAATAATGGAAAAAAGTAGAAAACTAACAAGCAAAACACAACATAAAAGTGGTATAGCCAAAATGTGATGAAAACGAAATGTCAATGTGTCATTTTCTCAACCCTTTTCTTGCCTTGAAAATCAAAACCCACATTGAGCAAAGAGAAAAGGAAAAAACTTTGCTTTCAACCCCAGATCACAACAAAGCAAGTAAAGAAGCAAATTAACAACTAAACAGTACATAGTGCAACAAGGTTTGTACCCTACTGCATTGTCACTGACTCTACAAGATTGTCAAAGATCACAAGAAAAATAAAACCCACATTGGGAAAATAAAAAAAAGCTAAAAAAAGGTTGCTTTCAAACCCAGATCACAAAGCAAGTAAAGAAGCAAATTAACAACTAAGCAGTACATAACGCATCAGTGTTTGTACCTGTAGATTTTTCTTGTCAATTCTTTCATACTCCATTTATGTTCATCCAATTAAAGGGTCTTTTGCTTCTTCTTCCCTTATAGGCTTGTATGTATGGGTGACATTGTCTCTCTGAAATTATTATTACAGTGGTGTGAGTGTTGTGTGATGAATCTTGTCTATTTCCAAATAGACAAAAAGAGAAAAGAAGACTGTATAGAGCAGACAAATTAGTGTCCCCACATTTTCTGCTCCATCTTTTGACTGAAAAGTATGATTATATTTTTAAGAAAGAAAGTTCAAAGATCCTAATGTTAAGTTCAAGTGGATTTAACCCTTTATCAAATAGGATAGATATCTTTTTGTCTTGTGTTAATGAGTACTACTAATAAATAATCTTAGACCAATAATAATACTCCTCATTTTTTAAATAAAGGTACTTGGATTAGTTTTGAATATGCAAATTAGGGTCGGTTACACGATTTTCATTAAGTGATTTCAAAATATGAAAAAATTAACACCCGAATAAGTCAAAGGGAGTTCAATGTCTAAATTAGTGGGCGTTTGGCCATAAAAATTATTCATTTTATTCCGAATTTTTTTTCACTTTTCAGCGTTTGGCCATAAGAATTCCGAATACAACTTGAAGTTGTAGCCAGGAATTCCAAAAACAAAAAAAACTCATTTTAAAAAAAAAATCACTTTTTTACAATTACATTTCAACAAAAACTATGACCAAATACAACTCCAACTCCAAAATTCCAAAAAAAGTGAATTTTGTTTTGGTATCCATGGAGAAACAGGCCCTTATGATTAAGAAAGAAAGTTCAAAGATCCTATTGTTAAGTTCAAGTGGATTTATCCCTTTATAAAATACGATAGATAGCTTTTTGTCCTATGTTAATGAGTATTACTCCGCCTCCGTCTCAATTTATGTGATATAATTTAACTCATGACAAAATTTAAGAAATAAGGAAGATTTTTGAATCTTATAATCTAAAATAAGTTAAAGATATTTGTGTGGTTACAGATCATCTCGCTAAGCATGAAGGGTAAGGTTTAAAGTTAAATTGTTGTCAAATAAGGAATATATTATTCTTTTTATACATACTAAAAAAGAAAGTATATCACATAAATTTGAATGAGAGGAGTAATAAATAATCTTATAGCGTGTTCCGCCAAGTTTATTTTTTGCCAAAAGTGTTTATTTTTTTCAATAAGTGCTTATTATAAAAAAGTGAGGTATTTGACCAAGCTTTTGAGAAAAAATAAGTGATTTTATGGAGTAGCAAAAGTTGATTTTCATAAGCTAAAAAAAAAAAAAAAACTTCTGCCCAAAAGCACTTTTGAAAAAATATACTTAGAAACACTTTTTAAAAGCTTGATCAAACACTAATTGTTGCTCAAAAGTGTGTTTCAAATTACTTAGTCAAACACAAACTACTTTTCGCTAAAAGTATTTTTTTAAAAAGCACTTTTAAAAAAAATAATTTTCAAAATAAGCCAATAGTAGAAGTTTGGCCAAATATGCTATTAGACCAATAACAATACTCCTCATTTTGAATAAAGGCGGTACTTGGATTAGTTTTGAATTTGCAAATTAGGCCTGCTACGTGAATCCTTAATGTTCATGTAGCTTTATTTAACTTTGTTCTAACTATCATGAATATGAGGACCCGTTCGATCATCAGAATTTTTCACTTTTTCCACTGATTTTTTCTCCCACTTTATTTGAAAATCAGTGTTTGACCAAGAAAAATCCAAATACAAGCTGAAGTTGTATTTGAAATCTGAAAAATAACTAAAATTCCGTTTTCATTTTCAATACATTCAAACAACCAAATATTTTTTGCAAAAACTATAACCGAACGCAACTCCAACTTCATAATTCCCAAAAAAAAAAAAAAGTGCGCCTACTTAGTTTTGTACAATTAAAATAAATTTGTATTTCTGTTGATATATAATTTTGACAAGAATAAAAGACTCCTAGCGAGCATTGAATTTAAAGCTAGTAATGGTACTAACATATTGACTAAAATTCATTCCGACTAATTAATACCACCCACATAGATCTTTTTGCTGGTTACGTTGCATGGATTTCAATGAACTGCTGGTCATTTACTAATTTTTTTTTTCACAAAAAAAATTATTGTGTAAACAAGACAATAGTATTTTCGTGATATTTTTTAAATTTCCTTACATAAATTTTTTACTTCAACAGTAGTCACTCGAAATTATTTTTTCATGTGATTTTTGGCGTACCACGTCTGTTTTAATCATCTTCAATCAACATGATTTTACTCATAAGACTAGTATATTTGGAGACCGGCATAAGACATGACTAAATCATGCCAAGTAATATCCTCTTATTTTAGCATCTACGTCTGTTTGCATCTTTTGCCAAATGTGATATATTTTTAATCTTGTCTAATGTTATATGGTGGCACAGTCATTTTATCATTCACATTTCTACGACACTCATCCCACAGAGTATATTGCACTTTAGAGATCAAACATTTAGTCTCAACAATATTATTGGTCTTACAACTTGCTTTTTACTCCGGCAGGAAGCCTTATGTAACATAACACTATATTTTGTTAACATTTTTCTATTTCAATCATCCTATTTTGATTTTACGCGTGACATCTTTATCTATTTGATTATTCTTTTGTAACATAAAATTTTAGATATTTAGATTGTTGTATTTGAGCACTGCAATCCCGTTTAATCTGACCTCAACTTCACTCTACTTACACTAGTTAAATTTGAAATGTATATATTCTCTATCTTAAAACTTTTACTCTCTAGTGTTTGTTTTTTAAGTCAAGCTTTTAATTAGCGTCTTTAGCAACACTGTCATTTAGCATAATATCATCTACAAATAGCATGCACTACATGACCTCATCGTGTATGTTATTAGTTAAGTTAAATTATCAATAACTAAGGTAACAAGTACAAGTTTAATGTCAATGTGTGATAAAACCTCACAATAACGAGAAGCTCATTTGTATTTCATTGTCAGTTTGTCACATCTAATTTTAGAGGAGCACGTGATCGATACTCAATGCATCCAAATTTGATTGAGCGAACGACACAGACACGGCTATTCTCAATCATGAACATGCATACTCAGCATCTTTAAAAAACAAATTTAAATAAGTAAAACATGTGGCCCAATGGCATGATCATAATATGAAAATCTTAAGTTTGGCTTATAAGCCTTATAAAGAAATTGCAATATGTCAATAAGGGAATCATGTAACTGGCAGTGTTTTAAAAGGTATGGGCGTAAGGCGAGGTGTTTTACATATGCCTCGCTCCATACAAAGTCCCGAGACATGGGGCGTAAGTCCTATGGGTATTTTATTTTTAAAGCACTGCACCAATAATATGACTATGATGAGGCATAATTAGAGTTGTAAAAAATATACTCTATCCTAATAATTCAAAAATAAAATGACAATAATATAAAGTTATTGTTTTAAACTAAAACTAGATAACAAATTAATACTCATTATAATACAAATAGCCAGAATAGAGTCTTTAAAACATTATCTAAACTAGAGTGATACCAAAAGAAATTCTAAAACTAAAAACTATTTTGAAAAAGATAAATTGAAGAATGCTAAAAAGAATTTGAAGAAAATAAAGCATAAAAAAGGAAAATGCAAGCATGGAAGCATAGTAAAAACGGAGGACAAAGGTCTAACGTGTATTTGTTATTCCATAAACAACAACGAGAAAAAGTTATAAAATTAGAATAAACAATTAATTTTGACTTTTTGAGATTTTTAGTTTGAGAATTTACTATGAGTTAACTTTTGAATATTTAACTTTTAAAAAAAAAAAAGATTTATTAAGTTTATTAAAGTAGTTATCTAAAGTTACATAATTACTAAATCATCATAAGTTGCATAATTAGACCTTTAGGGATGCAAGACTCAAATAACCCCTAATAATGCATACTGTTAATTTTCCCATAATTTTTTTTAGTTTGTTACATTGGTCAAAACCATTATTTAACCCAAGACTTTTTGAACTCGTAGTTAAACTATTTTTCAAACACGAAACTTAAGATTCTAGGTAAGGGTTCAATTAGTCTAAAGGGAAGGTATTAGGCACCCTTTAAGACCCATTAACAATGGTTAACCGACCGGACTTATGATTAGTTAGGCTTAAGTGCAAATATAGTATTTTTAAATATTTAAGAAAATATCTTGAAAGTATTGCTAAAGTTATAGATAGAAGTAGAATGTTATTTAAAGTAAAACTTGTAGAAAAGTAGTGATTGCATGAAAAGAGTTTAGTTATAAATAAGCTAAAAGAAACGGGATTGTTTAATGTTTATATGTATTTGGAATATGAATTACGCCAACTAGCGAATTAAATTGTATTTGTAAAGTCATTGCAAGATTGATATTAATGTTTTAACAAATATGTATTTCGAGTGTTCTAAGATAATAAGAGTAAATTTTGATTCTTTTAGCTTAAAACATATAGTCATGCTAAAAAAAAAAATTTCTCAAATAAATGTTATAGATACTATAAATAGTTTGAAACAAAATAGAAGTGAATGTAATTGTGGAATTAACTACCCATTACTAAACTAAAAATCCACTAATTTGTCTAAAGTTTATCTAAGTTAACAAAAAGATAAAATGTTAGTCATACAATACAAGTTAAATACACAAAATAAAAAATAAGGATAGATAAAAGATAAATGGGCTTGGCCCATGTAAAGAGATGATTTCAATTGGGCTTCGGCCCGATCATTTTTATATGTTGATGCTGTCTCATTTCACGCTTATTGGGCTTTGGCCCGCATTTTGTTTTCTTGTTTGCGGTTGCGCTACTATGGAAGGACTCGAAGAGGAGATTTTGTTGGGCTTTTAGTCCAACTCCGAGTGCGGGAGATGAACGAGTCTCTCGGACTCGTATGCGATGGTCATGCATAAAAACGAAAGAAAAGGATTAGTATATAATCGATGAATAAAATTAAACACGTAAAATATATAAATATATTAAATAGATTATGTATATACTATGTATATTCAAATATCTCATATATACACATTCATAAGGATATATAGTAATGATTAATAATAAGAAAAAAAAGAATTAGAGTAGAAAGGTTTCGATTTATGTCCAATAACAGTTATGATAATAATCCATCAACGTAGTTTTAAGCATACTTTACATATAAACAAAAACATTATCCAACAATGGGAAACTCATGACGTATAAACACGTAGAAATTTAAATAACATAAAATAGCACCATTTTCACTTGTTTCGGCCATGGAAACGACAATGATCAAATACCGGATAATATGGAATTTACACCTCAAATCATATTGCAAAGATGGGATAGCAACACGATAAAGTCTAATAATTAAGCTTAAGAAATAAGCTTTAAATTACAAGCATGTAATGGCATCACATTAAATAGAACCATTCATAAGATTCCCATTGGAACGGAACATAGCAACAAGATTACTTTAAAAATAACTCATGATGACAAACATAAAGAAAAAAAATATATGACATAACAGTGGTAATGATCAATGATAAGAGAGAATAGCCCAACATTGTCGATCAAATAGTACACATACGAATGTCAATGACACTTAACATGTGAAATCATGTGAAACATTAAGGCAAAGAGTAATCTCCATGAAAACACAATCAAGAGAATTTATAAGAAGGAGAGGGTTTAAAGTTAAACAAAAAATGAGAATAATTTTAGATTGAAGATTTCATATTGCACATCAAATTATTATTTCAAGTAAAAAAACTCATATTTTGACACACTATAGACAAACAGACAAATATCGAGTGTCTTAGTACTAAGATTCTCGAATGCCTTTAAACACAAGAAACATGTGCTTGGGAATTGATCAACTTAAAATAGGACAAAACACACTCACAAAATTAAACAAATAGTGTATCTTCATTGCATATACGTGTGCGAAGAGAGATATATAAGGAATTTAATGGCAAGCAACAAATTTAAAGGTGTGTTGTAATATACATTAATCATATTTTGGTTTATGATCAACATTTCATTCACAATTATAATAAAACATAAATGTACATAATTCATAGGCACATTTTAGGCTAAAGTGACATTTGGTCATGAGGATGCAAAAAGTAAGCATGAGATTATTACAAACTACAAATGGAGATGCCTTATTGCTTTTACAATATTAAACCAAACAAGACAAGTAACTTTTGGACACAATTGTATTTATAGAGTTTATACATGGATTAAAAGAAAATAGTCAAGATAACATATACTATCATATTTGCACACTAGGATAAGAATCATTCTAGTTTAGACTAGGAAAAAACCAAGGTATCAAACTTGTTTCAACAATGACACCTTAATAAGTAAGACCTTGTTTGGATTGGACAAGCAAACTCAACTTCGGAAGTTCGGGGATTACAATGGCTACATATAACGCAGGGTCCAAACATACATCTAAGTGTGACACAAAAATGGTTAAGAAAAGAACATGGACATACAAATGAGTCTTAATATTTGTTTTCCTAAGAGAAACTATAAGGCATGATCCGCAAAGCAAAAATCGCAAGCATTCACCAAAAAAACATAGAGGAAGATGACTTACCATAGAGGAAAACATGACTTACTTTAACATATCAGATCATATCACAAACAATAATGACGATGTTTTCGGAGATTTAGCGAGAAGAAGAGAAGAACAATTGGACCATCTAGGTATATCAATCATTAACACACATAAATATCAAACCAAAAGAATGAGCAACATGAGAGTACTCTTTTGAACGTAAGATCTTTGTATATATAACCAACACAAAATCGTCTCGGCCGACAACTACCATTTTAAACCAAAACTAAGTTAATGCTAACATGCCGAATTAGAAACCAAAACACCTTCGGCTTATCAAAAACATGACATATATTCTAAACATCTAAATGCTAACAATATAACTAGAAATTAAAAACTAAATAAGATAAGACATACGCATATAGTTGTTAACTAACTATTAAACTACAAATACACCGACCAAATTAAGACAAGAACATACAAACATTATTAAAGACTAAATCGAAACTTTAAACTAAAATGAACATGCGTGATACTATCTAAATTAATAACAAACTTCAAAAACAAACAACAACACACACGAACACATCAAAGATTTTACATTCTAAATTGAAAAACACCTTTTTGTGGTGCGGTGAACGGGAGGCGTCGTGTTGATGTCTCGGATTTACACTCGAACTCAAGAAATCCGAACCCGATTAAAGTAACTAAAGTTTTAAAAAAAAAAAAATTAAAATAGAGTAATTGTTGGTTGTTTTTGGTGATCAAACTTGTGTCTTTGTAGGTAGATTTTGTGATTCCGTTCAAAAAATGAATCTTGTCAAACCCTAAGAAATCCTCCAACCTTCTAAAAATCCCCCCTTTGTTCATCCGAATTCGGATCATTTATAGGGTTGTGATTAGGGTTTAAGCAAGGAAAGAGAGGAGCGTATGAGAGAGAGGGTTGAAGAAAGTGATGAAGGGGAGCGGAGGGCGGTGAGAGGGACGGGGTCGTCGGTGAGTGGAGGGAGAGAGAGGGGAGAGAGAGAGAGAGAGAGAGAGAGGGAGAGAGAGAGAGAGAGAAAGAGAGAGAGAGAGAAGAGAGAGAGAGAGAGAGAGAGAGAGAGAGAGAGAGAGAGAAGAGAGAGAGGGAGAAAGAGAGAGAGATGGGTTTAGGGAATAAAGAGGATTAGGGATTAGGTTGTATAAACGTGGGTGGGTTTGGTTTTAATCGGAAAATGGGATTGGGCTTCGATTTAAAGAAATGTGGGTTGAAAAATTGGGTTGGGAATTAAATGTGGGTTGATTATTTGGGTTAAAAATACTGTATTTGTATTTTGGGCCATTAATTTGGCTGAAAATTGTGGATCCTTCCTCCGCTATTTAATTATTCTTGGGCTTCTAATTTGATAAATAGTACAATATATGATATGTGAAGACAATTAACAATTAATATGTAGAAAATAAGGATTTAGCAAAGTGTTGTCTTGTAATTAATTTGACGGGTCCGAACCCGAAAATGAAACGATGACTAACCGTTTAAAATTTGTGATAAAGTAATGCTCATAATGTTGAAAATAAAAGTAACGATATTAATAGTAGTAGTAATAAAAATAGTGAAAAATAAAGTATTTAGCTCGTCAGTAAATTTAGAAACCCGATTAAATTAAATAAAGGAGGGACAAAATTGGGTGTCAACAGATGCCCCTCTTCGACCGGAGATGATGTAAGAATCTTTGGGCGAAGAAGTTGACGTAGTAGCCAATTTTGTTCGACCAATCAAATATGAATTTGTAAGAAAGTACGGTTTAGGAGAATTGGTGGAAAATATTATGAGGACCGAAGGAATTATGGAAAATTATGGCCGAACCTCAGTTTCAAGTTGCCTACATATCTCGGGTTGCACGAGAATCAGGCCATGTGTAGTTCGAGAGTTTTGTGGATTTATAATCGTGCGGGGGTCGTGGACAGATGACAAGAATGTTCGAGAATGAAACATATGTTTATAGCCTCCTAATTATAAATGTGGTGCACAACACACCCATAAGTAGGACTCTACTAGACACGATGTAAATTCTCCAAAAAAAAATGCCCCAGTGTTGAGTTATGGGGACGCTGGGGATGTAGGAAGGAATATAAGATTGTGAAAAGAGTTAGTTGAAATAGAGTATTAGTAGGGAATATGAAAGAAAAATTGACCTACGTGGCACGTGTTTGTGGACGTAGGCGGAGTTGAGTTCGAGAGTAGATCCGTGACCTTTGCTTGTGAGTTTGATATTCCTCTTCAGCAAATTTGCCCCAGTTCACTGCGTAAGATAAAGTTCCACGTTGTGCTATGTCTCTGTAGGTTGTACTTTCTGTCAAAGACTGAAATTCATGTCAAAATTAGTAATAAAGTGGAAAGTATAAAATTATAAAGAGTGTAACATGATAGTAAATATGAGTGTGAGAATGAGGATGAAGCCGTGTGGCTTATAATGAGGCAGTGTGGCCAAATGTTGTCTCTGGTTGTCTTCAGGGACTTGAATGAATGCACGATGTTTATGCTGAATATCTCCAGTTGTATTTGAAGACTTTAATGTTAATAAGGCCTCGGTACATCTTCCGGGACTTGATGATAAATGATATCTGCGGAATTTTAAAGTAAAGTCATTAAAGTAGGTAAAGTGGATGGTAAAGTAAAGTAGTAAAGTGGAGAGTAAAGTAAAAGTGTAGCCGTTCGGCTTATGCAGATGAGGCCGTGTAGCCATGTGATGTCTCCGGTTGTCTTCGGGGACTTGATAAAGATTCCCGTAAAGTTCAGGGTAAAGTTGTTAAAATATGTAAAGTAAATGATGGGGACTTGATAGTTCGTAAAGTTTTAGGTTGTTTTCGGAGTTGATGAAATGTAAAGTTCTAAAGTAAAGTAGATGACGTCTCCGGTTGTCTTTGGAGACTTATGATAATCTGTAAAGTTCGGGATAAAGTTGTTAAAGTTGGTAAAGTGAATGATAAAGTAGAGAGTAAAGTCATAGTGATAGTCTCCGGTCTTTGGAGACTTAATGTAAATCTGTGTTCGTGATAGCCGAATAATGATGTCTCGGTTGTCTTCGGAGACTTAATGATGATCCCTCCGTTGTCTTCGGAGACTTAATGTTGATTCCCGCAAAGTTCAGGGTAAAGTGGTTAAAGTTGGTAAAGTGAATGATAAAGTAGAGAGTAAATGATAAGGTAGAGAGTAGTGTAAAGTGTAGCTTATGCATATGAGGATAAATGATGCATGTGAATGATGCCCCCGGTTGTCTTTGGAGACTTAATGATGATCCCCCCGGTTGTCTTCAGAGACTTAATGATAATCCCTGCAAAGTTCAGGATAAAATCGTTAAAGTTGGTAAAGTAAATGATAGAGTAATTCCTGTAAAATTGGCAAAATAAATGATAAAGTAGAGAGGGGTCAGTGATAGTATAGCCGTTTGGCTGATGATGTTGACGGTGTCATGATAAGCCAAACTAGCGACACGTAATCCTGATTTAATCCATCTTCAATCTCGATAACCTACAAAACAGGCATAATTGTTAATAAAGTCATAGAGTTATTGTAATAAAGAATGAAAGTAGAGATAAAGTTGGAAATAAAGCCGTTTGGCTTTTAAGGCGAGGCTTCTCGGCTACGTTGATGGACTTGACTGTTGATCTCGCGATTTTAGGTTCCTGCACTCAAAGAAAAATTCTTAGTTTGGGAGGGGGAAAGTTGATTCGTGTTGACTCGAAGCTTGACGTTGTTGACGCTCCGTTCGTCTTGTTTGTTTGGATCTTGTGATCTCCGTTCAAACCTCGGTAGAAAGTATTTCATTTGAAAGATAGGTATGTAAGTATATGTATAAGGAAATGTAACTATATGTATATAAGTTGTGAAATATATATGTAATTGTATGTATATAAGGAAAGATATATATGTAAGTATATGTATATAAGTTGTAAATATTTCGCAACCTCGGATTGTGACACAATTGAAAAGTCATTTGTCTATACTATTCTTGTCTCGGTAGTCTTAATCTTGTCGATGTCCAACCATTTTTTGTCTAATCTTTCAAAATATGCCCCGCTTTGTTCAAAAGGATGTACTAAACTTACGTTGTGGTGTGACCGAACCTTATATAGGTTGCCTACGTATCCCGCCAAAGGAATCGAAACGTAGTTCGTAAGACACGTGGAAATGGTTTGAAATTTTCTAATAAAGGGACCGAACCCGATGTGGATTGCCTACGTATCCCACCAAATAAATTATCAAAGTCTTATTATAAGGCGTACAAAGCCCAAATGAAAATGATTAAGTCCTATTGTAAACAAGCCTAAATTAAAATGTTTAGTCAAATATAAGGTATAAGTCACTGTATTGTAGACTTAGGGTAGATAATTTACTTTAAAGTACTAGTCTTGTCTTTATATATTTCTCATGTGTATAAGTACTAATACAAATTATTTCTTGTCAATATAGATTTCTTAACCGTACTTATATAACGTAATTAATTGATTCTTGATTTGTATATCATGGCTTTGACGTATTACAGATTTGTTATCGGTTATATACGTCTATTCTTAATTACGTATTTTAAAAATAAACAATACGTATCTATACACAATTCCGAATTTTTTTTTTTTTTTTTTTTTTTTTTTCAATTGATTTTTCGTGGCCGACATGCTTTATAAAAAGCGTTCCACTTTTCAAAAAGTCTTTTACCCCTCAGGTGAAACCCCGATGGCCGACAACTTTATGAAAGGAGTCATCTACTTTCCAAAAGCAAAAGCAGACGGCATCTTCAAGATCAGCCGTCCACTTGTAAACATCCGTTCATATAGAACCAATGCTGCATATACGTCTCTGGTATCCTTCCTTATGAATCCAATCCAAGAAAAAATGCAAGGTAATTCAGGACACTACGCTATCGATCATCAGTATGATTTCGCTTTTGATGCTGCTAACAATCCTTTGATGATGGATTGTACTCTTGAAGATCCATTTATTCATCTTTTTATAACCCTACCCCAGGTGATGGTCATATTCTGAATATCTATTTGTATACACTAATAGTATTTGTTCTAAATAAATTAGCTAATGTATTATAATGTTATGGGTGCAGGGATGTGGAGCGAAATGAGCGGTGGATTTGGATTAAATACCCAATTACTTGGGAGAACTGAGAACCAGGAATTGTTGTTATGTGACAACAATCAAGAAAGGATAATGACTAATGATCGTGTTGAGGAAAAAGGGAAGCAAAAAATGTTGTCTCGAGAAGCAATTTCAAAGTACTTTTACATGCCAATAATTCAAGCACCAAGGAACTCAATATTGGGGTGACATTTTTGAAGATAAGATGTAGGGATTTGGGGATTCGAAGGTGGCCACATAGGAAGTTAATGAGTCTTCAAACACTAATCAAGAATGTTAAGGTTCACTCTCTCTATATACACATCTTTTATACACTCTTGTTTCAATTGCATAAAAAAAAAAAAAAAAAAAAAAAAAACCTTTTAGTTTATGTAATAATATTAGATTTTCTTAATATTTTGTTTAGAAAAAGAACGTTAAGATTTATTCTCTATATAAACATGTAACCCTTGTTTCGGTTATGAATATTTACAGGAATTGAAGGGGGGGGGGAAGGAAATGGTATGGAACAAAAGTGGAAGGATGTGATAGATTCATTAGAGGAAGAGAAGAAAAGGATGGAAGAAATTCCAGACATGGAACTTGAGGAGAAAACAAAAAAGAGATTAAGGCAATATTGTTTCGGGGCTAACCACAAGAAGAGAAGGCTTATGGGTATGGCGAATTGCGAGGCTTCTTTTGGTACTTACTGCGATAGTGGTCCGATTCTGAACAATGATGCTGCTATTGGTTATGGCCATGGAGAGGAAGATGATGAAGATGAAGTCATTAAGTTATTTCTTGCTGACTGTTTCACTTCCAGTAGCCCAACCTTGCATGATTGAACTTTGCTTTTATGTTGTTTTTTTTTTTTTTTTTTTTTTTTTATGTGTTCCTATTAGCTACTCGAAGAAAGTAGTTGGGACAATGGTACCCTTTCAAAATTAATCGGTATTAAATTGGCTTTGCCCTTTGCTTTATCTGAATCTTGCAATTCCCTCTTGATACTATGCGATATCCTTCAAGAATATGCCCATTAATTAAAACAAAATTTGAACAATATTTATATATTTCAACTTCCGAACTTGAAAATCCGATTTAGTTCTCCACGTGATTCTCAATCTCTTGAGTCATG
The DNA here is from genome assembly GCF_029784015.1 of Lycium ferocissimum. Taxonomy (NCBI): domain Eukaryota; kingdom Viridiplantae; phylum Streptophyta; class Magnoliopsida; order Solanales; family Solanaceae; genus Lycium; species Lycium ferocissimum. The sequence continues at coordinate 24,303,401 of NC_081351.1, read as the reverse complement.
CACATAAAGGATATGATTTGTGTTGTGAAGTCTCGGGAGAATCGTTAGAGACCACAATGTTTTCCAACCATTTGAAATAACCTTTGGGGAATAATTTCAAAATAAAAGAACAACCTTTGAAGTAATGATGATGTTTTTGATCTTGTATTGGTCGGCCTCCGAATAATAAAAATAAAAAGGAACAGAAATGCACATTGATGTCATCTCAAACAAAGTCATGATCATGTCATGTACAAATAAATCATCAAACAAAGTCAAACAAGTTGTCAAACAAATGTAAACGATTATATCAAACAATAATAACGCGTCCTATTATGCATGTGACCTCTTTGTGCCAGAGGTAGGCCTAACGTTTGTTTGAAGGGTAAAGTGTGTCATAATACGTCATTCCATTGCTTTTGATTAATTAAACAAATTCTATTTCCCAAAAAGTAATGTAATGTCAAATGAGTACAACATAAAATGTTTCCTAATCTAAGTAAAGTAAATACAGTTTCCTATGTCTAAGTGTACAGCTCTATTTTGTGATGTCCTTGGTCTTCGTCACTTGTTGTACTCCAACGCAAATCCATACCTGTCATAGAAACGTTAGTCATTCCCTCCCTCCTAAAGTTTAATTAATTAAAGCAAATGGTCAATATTTAGGCACGGTTATCCTTCAAACATGCACATAAAGTATGATTGGTGTCACTTGGGGTCGTGGACCCACTTGGACGTTTGGGTAAAGTCATTAATGGGTTTAATACACCAAGGTATTAAACCTCCTAGGTCATGAAATGTATGCCCCTAATAACGGGTGTTGGTTTAGCTCTATCTTAGGCCGACTAAGAGTTGGCTTCCTATGACACAAGGTTCCCCAAGTGGACAACTTGGGAGTGGAAAGTCCGTGGCCGTCGATATCGACTAAATCCACTAGATCAATCCAACTAAAGGGGTAATTTAGTAGTGCACGGGCGCGAACCGCGAAGCCGTTTTAAGTGTGTGAATTTGTGTGAATTTTCCGGGAGTGGAGGAAATGATACGGAATGACGAGTTTATCAAAGCAAACAATTAAACATAGCATATCAAACAATCGCTTAATAATCACGTAAAAAGCAAATAAAAATTAAAACAAGCACACAAGCCTAATTAAAACTAAGTCCGTTATGGTTAGAACCTAGATAATTCCCAGTAGTCGCTAAGTCATCACCCCTATTTTAACCGGGTCAAAATAGTTTATGACATATTGGTAATTCCGGGTTATTTTGTTGTTTTAAGGAGTCGCCACCTAATTATTTACGGTGAATTAGGACACCTAAAGTTTATTAAAGTAGTTATCTAAAGTTAACTTTGTTTAAAGTCTTTACGAAACTTAAGATTCTAGGTAAGGGTTCAATTAGTCTAAAGGGAAGGTATTAGGCACCCTTTAAGACCCATTAACAATGGTTAACCGACCGGACTTATGATTAGTTAGGCTAAGTGTACATATATAATGTTTTAAATATTTTAAAAAAAATATCTTGAAAGTATTGCTAAAGTTATAAATAGAAGTAGAATGTTGTTTAAAGTAAAACTTGTAGAAAAGTAGTGATTGCATAAAAGAGTTTAGTTATAAATAAACTAAAAGAAACAGGATATGTAATGTTCATATGTATTTGAAAAATGAGTTATGCCTACTGGCAAATTAAATTGTATTTGTAAAGTCATTGCAAGATTGATATTAATGTTTTAACAAATATGTATTTCGAGTGTTCTAAGATAATAAGAGTAAATTTTGATTCTTTTAGCTTAAAACATATAGTCATGCTATTAAAAAAAAATTTCTCAAATAAATGTTATAGATACTATAAATAGTTTGAAATAAAATAGAAGTGAATGTAATTGTGGAATTAACTACCCATTACTAAACTAAACCACTTAATGTTACTAAAGTTTATCTAAGTTAAAAAAAAAAAGATAAAATGTTAGTCAATACAAGTTAAATAAAATACACAAATAAAAATAAAAGAGGGATAAAAATTAAATGGGCTTGGCCCATTTAAAGTGGATTTCAATGGGCTTCGGCCCAAAGATCTTTTTTTATATTGTTGCTTGGTGGGCTGTGTCATGCCTTATTGGGCTTTGGCCCGCATTTTGTTTTCTTTTGTTGGTTGCGGATTGGGCCGACTCGAGAGAGATTTCATGTTGGGCTTTAGCCCAACGCCAAATGCGGGAGGAGATGACGAGTCCGAGGGACTCATATGCGATGTCCATGCATAAGAAAGAAAAACAATGAAAGATAAGGATTAGTATATAATCAATGAATAAAATTAAACATAAAATATACATGAAAAGGCATATTATAGATTTGTATATACTATGTATATTCAAATATATCTCATGTATACATGACCTTCAATTAATAAGAAAAGAAATAGCAATAAGAAAGCATCATAATCAATTTCGATTTAGATGTCCACAAAGAGTTTTGATAGCCACACATAATGGCACATTTTGACATAATACAACAAACAAACATTTATCAACAATGTTTGGCCAACTCATGATCAGTTGAGAATAACATGCAATTCATTTAGTTTCGGCAAACTAGATGGTTGTATAGTAAAAAATTATCCAGCACTGATAGATGACCCTATAGCAACAATTATGAAGGAAACTCAGATGAACTAGAGAATAAATAATTGCACTAGAAATAATTAATTAAGACAATAATAAACATGTTCACATTACAAGATTGAATGTAACATTAGGCAAAACTTTAAAGAAGAGCTAATAATGAGATTATCCAAAATATACAGAGGCATCCACAGAAAGAAACACAACATTCAGTGGTAAAGCAATCAATCAAATATGCTGTGTTAAAACATGTTAGTCAACATTGACACAAACGAATGTATGACACTTAACATGTGAAATCATGTGAAATCAAACATAGAATAAAACAAATAAACAAGCAATAAGAGAAGAGATTTTAGAAGGCATATTCACAGTTTACATGGACAGAATGAAAAAAAAAAAAAAAACTCATATTTTGACACATTTCTAGAAATATAGGATTCATGATCAAATACAGGTCAAAACAATAAACACAACAAAATGTTTGGAGGATTGATATGATTAAAACAAGTATACAACACACTTAAATAAGATTCAAACGGAGAGGAGAGAGCACACAAATTTAGAAGATATATAAATAGGAGCAGGAGTAATGGCAACAAAATCAAAGGAAATAGGGCCGAGTAGCATTGTGTGTGCGATTTGATGACATATTTTGGTTTATGATCACAAATTCAAATTATAATAAAACATAATTACATAATGCATAAACATTTTAAGGCTAACAGTGACAATTGAAGAAACAAAAAGTAATGTGAAAGAGTCAAAACTTTTATAAAGGAAATGGAGATGGCATGTATTATTAGGTCAACAAAAAATCAATGATAGATTAATGTTTTCACAATTGAGCATTTATAGAGTTTATACATGGATTCAAATTATGAATAGTCAAGATAACATTACTATCATATTTGCACAGTTAAGAATCATTCTAAGACTAGAAATCATCAAGGTATCATTCAGAATTTCAAATAGACTTGCACTGATATTGTTCCAGATCCACCCAAGCAAACATTCATGACAAGCAAATCTGTGGGCTTTAGTTAACTGGTTCGAGATACCATAACGCAAGGGGTCCAAAATACTTTAATGTGAACATAATTAATGCCAACTGGTTAAGAAGCTTTTAGAACATGCACATACAAATGGATGAGAGAAACAATAAGGACAAAAGAGATTGACAATATCATGATCCAGCTTATGCTCAAAGTGACCATATCCATTTTTTCACCAAAAATAAAACTTAGATCAGTGTAAGATGAAAATATCGCCATTCTAGATGACTTACTAATCATGTTCAACTCATGAGATCGGTTATAAAATAATATGAAGATTTCTGGAGATGAACAAATCTCAAAAGAACAACCCTGGAGTTAACATTGATCAGATCAATTGAAACAAACAATCATGACATGTAAACTATATTAAACCAATGAAAGAGAATCAATGGTTCTGGCATTAATCAAAAACACAAAGCAATGACATTAAGACGACCAACTAAGTTTAAAACTAGCCATTCAACGATAATCCTACCATTTTAAACAATTACAATCAAACACCTTGTAGAATCATAAAAACTTAAGCTGGTCATGCGAACATCTATATCAATATAAAACATATATATTAAACTAAATTAAGATAAGACGTAATATCAATATAATAAACTATCTACCAAATCTTGGTATGGTTAAATACAAACCAAATTAAACAAGCATAAAACATTATTAATTACCAGTAAAAAAAAACTTTCAATTAACTAAACATAAACTGCCTAAATTAACAAATTACGCTACCAAATCAAACCAAACACGAAACAACTTAAACAAACGATACTACCAAAATTTTAATAAATTAAAAAAACAGGAAGAAGTTACCTTTTTGTGGTACAGTGAACGGAGGCCGTCGGGGTCTCGAATCTATGCTCGAACTCAAACAAGTCCGAACCCGATTAAAGTAAACTAAAGTTTTAAATAGAAAACGAAATGAAAATAGAGTAATTGTTCGCTGTTTTTGGTGATCAAACTTGTGTCTTTGTAGGGGTTTTCGTGGTTCCAATTTTGTTGAATTCCGAATCTTGTCAAAAAATGTAAGTAAAATCCTCGTTTTTCTTCTCAAAATCCCCCTTTTGATTCATCTCAATTCGGATCATTTATAGGGTTGTGATTAGGGTTTAAGAGAAGAGAGAGAGGAGCGTATGAGAGAGAGAGATGATGATGAGGGGAGAGGAGAGAGGGGAGAAGGAGAGGGGGGGGACAGAGGGAGGGAGAGAGAGCGTGGGAGAGAGATGGAGGGAGAGAGAGAGAGAGAGAGAGAGAGAGAGAGAGAGAGAGAAGAGAGAGAGAGAGAGAGAGAGAGAGAGAGATAATTGAGAGAGAAAGAAAAGAGAAAGGGTCTTTTGGAGAGGGAATTAGGGGTTGTTAATAGTAGGTTGGGCCGGGACCATTTATTCGGGAAAAATATTGGTCCTTCCTCCGGTAATTAAAATGGGATAAATAGACAATATGGTATTTTAATAGAAAATGTGGGATTTAGAAAGTGGTCCAATTAATTTGGGAAAATGTGGTTGTTATTGGGTAGGAAAATGTTTGAATATTTAATAGTATTTGTATTTTGGGCCATTAATTTGGCTGAAAATTGTGGATCCTTCCTCCGCTATTTAATTATTCTTGGGCTTCTAATTTGATAAATAGTACAATATATGATATGTGAAGACAATTAATATGAATTAATATGTAGAAAATAAGGATTTTAAAAGTGTTGTCTTGTAATTAATTTGACGAGTCCGAACCCGAAAAAATGAAACGATGACTAACCGTTTAAAATTTGTGATAAAGTAATGCTCATAATGTTGAAAATAAAAGTAACGATATTAATAGTAGTAGTAATAAAAATAGTGAAAAATAAAGTATTTAGCTCTGAAACAGTAAATTAAATAAAGTCTTTTGCTTTATGTGCTTTGTAATAAAGAGAAAAAAGTTCGAACAACAATTCAATTTTTGACTTTTTGAGATTTTTGTTGTTGCTGAAGACAAGCCTAAAGGGACGAATTGTAACAAAAAAAGAAATAAGTGATTTAGATAAGTGGGTATTGTTTAAATTGGGAAATTTTCGTAAATTGATTTGAACAACAACAACATACCCAAGAGTATTCTTTCTTAGTGGTAATAAAGTAAAGGTGAAGGAATCGCAATGGCATTAAAATCAGTACTCGATTCTTCAATGCCATTAACGTTAACTTATTTTGTTCTTCAATGGCATTATCGTTAACTTATTTTGTTCTTCAATGGCATTAACATTAACTTATTGTATATGCTCTCTTCAATTTATCTAGAAAAAGAAAGGAAAAAAATTAAAAAAAGAAGAAGAGAGAAGATGAGGATCGAGAGCAAATATAGAGGGAGGATGGGGAAGGAGGAGTTAGAAGAACGGGAAAGGGAAAAGATTAAGAAAGACAAGGAAAAAAGTTAATTTAAAATAGAAAATAAAATATTAAGAAAATCTTAATATATCATCCAATTAGAAGATGACATCTCGACAATTGGGACCACTTTTTAGTGTTATTTTTTTTCATCCCACGCGCTTTTAAGAAATTGGTACACTTTTTTTTTGCGTCAAAACCATTAAGGGGGTAAATAATTACCGACTTAAGTTGTTTAGGGGGGGTAAATAATTACCGCTGTGTTTTAGTTCTTTAAAGTGAGTTTCTTAAGGCATAAGTTTCGAAATGATGTCTTTTCTCATTTAAAAATAACCTTTTTAGTTCAAGTCCACCTGGGAAAATGTATAAGTTTAACCCTTCCTAAATTGTTTGTGATAAGAACATGCAAACATGAATGCAGTTACCTGGCGAAAACGAAAAGTACACCCATCTCCATCATGACACCACGTGTGATCTGTCCAAAACAAGCGGCAAACATTCACCGGTTATGCCGGTTACCTGTCCTTGCCTTTCCTTATGCTTAAGGACTTGTACCTTTATGACAATATTGCCCCTCAATAACTCTATCAAACGACACAAATGAAATCCGACGATGATAAGACTACGTGGCTAATGATTTATCTTTTTATTTAGCATATTATACTCTATTGCTTTGAGAAATTTCAAGGAAAAACCACCCACCATAACCAAATTTTGGCAATAACCAAATTATAATATCGTATTTGTGTTTTCACTGCATTTGTATACGTTTTGTAAGTTTTCTACTGTTATATTTTGCAACCTGAACATTTCTATTATGTTTCGTAAATATGATGTGTGTGTTTGTTTTCCTCAAATTTCAATGACCATCCTGAAATATATCCCATAATTGAGTCTACAATGAATTTAAAGAAAATGAATCATATATAATTTTTATCTCTTATTTTTCTTTATTATAGTGTTGGACTTAGAACGTTTTGAAGATTGACAAATGATTTGGAGCAACTAAATAACGTGAAACATGTGCTAAACTAAATGTACCAGGTTTGCAGTTTCATGTTCCGTTTAATAGTTTGACTGCTAGTAAAACTCTTTGAATGGAGAAGTCTCGGATAAGAATAAAGGATCAGAGGAATATGGAAGTCTTTGGGAATATCTTGGATAATTTTTGCACGAAATAGAACTCCTAAATGCTGCACAAATCAGTTATAAAGCAAGGAGTTTGCCTCCAACTTAAATACTCTTGTCTTAAGTAATACTTATCCTAAAAGTAATTGTCTTTAACTAACTTGATTTCACTTGTTATTATAAATATCCATGTTCTTTATTGAAGAGATTCAGGCACCTAATCAAAGCATATAATGTATCATTCTTAAATTTCTGTCTAACCATTCGAGTGCATGGCTGATACTAAGGGTTGAAGAACCTGTTTTCATCTATGTGTTTCACAATGTTTTCATTCTAGTTTATTGTATTAGATTGTTATTTAGTTGTACCTATTCCCAACTTTCTTAGAAGCATTGTTTAGGTATTTTTTTCAAGGAAAATTAGCTTTAAGTTAGGGGTAACTTGGAGAGGTTGCAACTTTCTTCTTGATTGTTATAAGAGGGATTGGAGTTAGTTCCTTGTATAGGGCAAACTTCGTAGAAATCAAGTGGACGTATTAAAAGATGACGCGTGGCGATGGTGACAAGTCAGATTCGACTTAGCAAGCGAGGGGCTCTGGAAAATCATGCGAAGCTCCGGATAAGTAATTTGGTAACCCGCTTCCGGAGGCAGAAACTACTAGAGACCCGGAGAAGCTTGCTATTCATGTTAATTTTTTTTTTATTGAACTAAAGTTTAATCAATTGATGTTGTATTTTTATAAAGGCCTTCTAGTAGCGTATTAATTTTGTTATGAACTATGACTTGCTCATTTGGCAAGGTTGTATAAGAACAGAGACAGAGTTAGGACTTGAAACTTGTGGGTTCGGAGTTTTAATTCTTTATAGTTACTAGGTTCTAAATTAATAATTCGTACATATTTGACAAAAAATTTAATACAAATATATGATTTGGACCAAAGCTACTGTGTTCGGCCGAACCCATGCCCAAAGGGCTAGCTCCGCCCCTGTATAAGAATTGAGAATATTTTGATAATTTTCACAACTTGTGAAGTTTTTATGTCTATAAGAAAAAAATACAACTTAAGAAATCCAAATTGCATGTCCAAACATGATTTCAAATCATAATTTATCTCGTATTTATTAAACTGTCCGAAAACAGTTCCTTAGTCTACTAACCAAACAAACACGCCTAAGGACTTGTATTGTACAATTATGACAACATTACCCCCATACATAACTCGAACGACATGATTGCACTTCCAAATCCAACAAGGATCAGAATACGTGGCTGTCATATATAAACATTTATTTATTCATCCCTCTCCTTTCCAGCCGGCCATTTAATTTATTTTTTTTTCCAAAAAAAGGAAACTAAGACTTAAAACAAAAATAGAAACCAAAAGAAAAAAAGGAAATCAAAAGGGAAATTGAATTCCAATTTGGAATCTCCGGCGATGGGACGGGTGGCAGAGTTAGTTATAAACCCGTCGTCAACGGCGGCAACGACGGCGGCGGCGGCGGCGGTGACGTATCAATTAAATGAAGCAATAAATTGGTGGGAAGATATAAACAGATCTATTCAATGGCAAAACCGTATTTTCCACGTCCTTGCTATCTTATACGGCATTGTTGCTGCTATTGCACTCGTAAATATTCTCTCTCAAATATATACTTCTCAGTTTTTTTTTTTTTTTTTTAATTCTAAATTTTGAGAATAATTTTAGATTTCGAGAGTCAAATGAGTTTTTCTTTTGACCGCGATTGTTTGATATGTCTTTTAAATATTTTGAATTGCAAATTATTGTGACTTAGGAACCGTTTGGACATGATTTGAAACATGTATGGACATGTAATTTGGATATGTTAAGTTGTATTTTCTCTTATAGACGTAAAAGACCCGTAAGTTGTGAAAACTATCAAAATATTCTCAATTCTTATATAATCTTACCAAATAAGCAAGTCAAAGTTCATAACAAAATTTAAGCTACTAGAAGGCTTTTCTGAAATATATAACATCAATTGATCAAATTTTAGTTCAATAAAAATGAAAATTTAACATGAATAGTAATGTAACTACTCTTTAATATAATTCTCTCACATGATAGACATAAATAAAGGTTGGTGGAAGTTAACGAGGTTGGTAAATGGTTGGTGGGAGTAATTGTTGAAAATATTTACCTAACTTATGGGTCTTTTTTTATAAAATATAAACTTATAGACCAAGTTTTATATTTAAATTTTTTGAAACTATGAGATGAAATGCATGTCTAAACGCTGGTTTCATCTCATGGTTTCAAACCACATGTCCAAACGCCTTCTTAGTTTCCAAATATATTAATTCTATTTTAAGAAAACTTAAAGTTAAAGTAATTTTACATGAATCTATGTTGGAGATGTATGAAATATCTGATAATTGTTTCGTTTTTGCTTGTCTATTTGATAAGTACCATAAGACTTGTCACTTTTAACTTTTCAATTGTCAAACTTTTTATGTTTTAAGATGTAATCTTTTACTATATTAATGTAAGAAAAATTGCAACTTATAGTACTTTTCGTGTAATTTTTTAATATCTAAGTTTTAGTTTTTTAAAGTCTTAAAATAGTTTAATCTAATTTAGCTTCGAAAATTGGGCGGATCGACTCTGAAAAAGCGAAACGTGACAACTATTATGGGACGGAGGGAGTAATACATAGTAATTTATTCGAATGGTAGTATAAAAAGCTATGTTGCTCGGACTCTTCAAAAATGCCAATTGGTGTGTGTCGGATCCTCCAAAAGTAGGGCATCTTTGGAGGATCCGACACGGGTGCGGCAACATTTTTTGGAGAGTCCGAGCAACATAGATAAAAAGATCACTAGGACACTAATTTCAAATAAAATCAAAGTGCCAATCGTTTCATTTACCGAACAGTTGGAACGAGGCGAAGGTGCAGGCACGTTATCTTCAATGTGAATTTCCTTCTTCTTAGCTTCCGGTTTTTGCATGCTCAGCTGTTAAGTTAATACAAATTTTAAATACTCTTAAGTTTGTTTCTAAAAAAAACATTTCTTGCGCCCGAAGGGTGTGGTTTAATGGTCAATAAAATGGGTTGAGAACCATGATGTCTCAGGTTTAAACTCTTAGGGGAGGGAAAAACACCATTAAAACTCTACTGAATCTTCATATTTGTCCAAGCCTTGAGGAGGTGAGGTAAACGGTAGGCACACTTATAATATTGTATATCTTGTCGGAAGTTAAAGCTGTTTCTAGTTTCCACTAATTGGTTTATGGTTTATGTGTGCAAAAGAGAGGGGCACATTGTTTGTGTCTCGTTACGTGTTAAATTTTCCACGTCAAAGATGTGTTCTTGCACATCAGATAATCATATCGTTATGCAGTTATTGCTCTAAAAAACTATTACCCCTGGCACCAATTCTTCTATTTATGCGCGGCTCTGGATTTTTTTTTTTTCTGATTTTCCAACTTGGCAATTCCAGGTTCAATTAATTCGTATTCAAATGAGAGTTCCCGAATATGGTTGGACCACTCAAAAAGTCTTCCACTTTCTCAATTTCTTTGTGAATGGAGGTTGGTATCTTTCCATTTTTCATTTTTTCCTAAACATCCTGATGGGGAGTTTCATTACGTGTGCTTTTCAAGTGATTGGTCCTGTTGTCTTTGTTATTTAATTGTATCTTCATGTTCTTTGGCAGTTCGGTCGCTAGTTTTTGTATTTCGTCGGGATATTCAGAAGTTGCACCCTGAGGTTAGGCACCTCAACTATCTTTATGTCTGGTTTACGTTCTTGTCTTTATACTCCTTTCAGTTCGTAATGTTGCATGCTACATGTTGGCAGATTGTCCAACATATTATGCTTGATATGCCAAGCCTTGCATTCTTCACAACTTATGCTCTGCTAGTATTATTCTGGGCTGAGATATACTACCAGGTACTTGTGGTCTCTGTCTCAGTTTTGTGCAGATATTTCTCTTCTCGGGGTTAACATATCTGTTTTTCACGTGACAGGCACGTGCTGTATCCACGGATGGGCTTAGACCTAGTTTCTTTACAATTAATGGAGTGGTTTATGCTATTCAGGTAAATATGCGATAGTCATGCAGTACTTTTTGTAAGAGCATCAATTTATTTTGGTGCTTGCTAGAAATAAACTATGGTCTGGGAGTTTGGACATCAATATATTTTTAAAAATGTAAACAAGTTTCATATGGTCGGTATTTTTCTTAATATTTCTTAAACATGTCGTTCATGGGGTGAGAAGGAGAGCCTTGGTGTAACTGGTAAAGTTTCTACCATGTGACCAGGAGGTCACGCGTTCGAGCCGTGGAAATAGCCTCTTGGTAAAGCTGTGTGCAATTGACCCTTGTGGTCCGGCCCTTCCCCGGACCCGCGCATATCGGGGGGAGCTTAGTGCACCGGACTGCCCTTTTTCTTATGTCGTTCATGGGGTAGTTCACATAGTTCCATGGCCATCCTCTCCACCTCCCAAACAAAAAGGACACCCTCCATCTGAGCATCAGTAATTATTAAAATTTTCCCTTCCAAGGGCATTCTACTAACAGAAATGAGAACTGGTACAGTGCCTCGTATTTCACAAAATGTTGAGACCACTCATATATCTTAGGGTATATCAAATGACGTGTCATTGATAGGAACATATGTGTGTGGTTTCGAGATACTTAACAGGACTAAGAGCCCGTTTGGATTGGCTTATAAGTGGTCAAACCAGCTTATAAGCTAAAAAAGTACTTAGAATAAGCCGCAAAAAATAAGTTGGGCCACCCCAACTTATTTTTTTTGGCTTATAAGTTGTTTTTTGGTCAAACCAGCTTATAAGCCACTTTTTTTAAGCTAAGCCAAACGGGTGCTAAATTTTGTTTGATGAAATATGTTAGACAAGGGCTTACTCTTTTAAATTGCTGTACCTATTTGGTGGATGTTCATTACTGATTATCTCTTTCCTTCTGATATCTTGCAGATTATATTATGGCTGATAATATGGTGGAAACCTATTCGAGTACTCGTCATCTTATCGAAGATGTTCTTTGCAGGTTCTTGTTTTAGATTTAACTTATTTTCAGTGCTTTCCATCACGTGGGTCTGTTGCAAAGTACTAACACAATGTTCTGGCAGGTGTATCCCTATTTGCAGCATTGGGGTTTCTCCTTTATGGTGGAAGGTAAAATCTAATTTCTATTATCAGTCGCTTTCTCACTGACAGTAACTACCAAATGTACATCTGTTGGAATAGCATACAAAATGGGTATAAACCAAGCACACAAGCATAATGCTTGGCACTTGTTTCTATCTTTCGTATAAAGGACGCTTTATCTTCTGATTAGTGGCTATTCTTAACACTTCTGCCTTAGAAGCTAGAGTTGGTTGTGTTGTTTGCTTTGATCAAAGTCCAAAAATATTTTTTGGACTAAAAGGTGATCTGCTTCCTACCCTGTACATCCACAGATCTAAACCTTCATGAGATGAATCCTATCGAGCCCTAACCTTCACGTTTTTCTCAGGTGATGTATTGTATATTGGAATGTATGTTAAGCGGATCTTTCAATCACTTTCCAGTGACCTGTATCGACACGGACCAATTTCAATACCGGGGGGGTGGGGGGGTGGGGGTGGGGGTGGGGGGAGGGGGTGGAGAGGAAAGAAAAGAAGGAAAATGAAAGAAAACATACCCCAGTATGGTGAATTAGGGAAGAGAGATCAAAAGATCGAAATTGGAACCTACTGGACAGCTCTTTGGGAGGAGAGATGAGTGGAGGCGGCATCCCATGCTTGACCGACTAGTTTGGCAATGCTACAACCTCCACATTGCCCCTGTTGCATTCGACATCTGCTTAATCGATCATCTTCATCCTCCTAGCTGAAAAGTGGAAGATTCCCCATTGAAGTCTTCCTCATCTCTAAAGAATACTCCAGAGTGAAGTCCCTAACAAAGAAGAAAGAATTGGCAGGTGTTGGACTGAATGAGCCCACAATATCACGACAGTAATGGATGTCAACAACAACAAAAATATACCCAGTGTAATCCCACAAGTGGGGTCTTGGGAGGGTAGGATGTACTCAGACCTTACCCTTACCTTTGTGGGGGTAGAGAGTTGTTTCTGATAGACCCTCGGCTCAAAAGAATAACAATTATTTTTAAATGGATGTCATACATTTAAAAATAACTGCAAAGTAATATTTGGTTAGTGTTATCCTTGTTGACATTTAGAGAATTACTAGCAATTAACTTGTTGAAAAAGTAAAATATCTTCAATTACACTCACTTTTAGTGAAAGTTCAAACCTTTTATCACCCTTCCTATTTATATCATTTTTGGACAATTAATTGAAGCATAATTATTTTTCACAAAGCCTTCTCAAGCACGATCTTAGTTCGTTGGTACTATTGTAGACGGCTGCATAGTATTGTTGAAAGATGCTGTTTGAAAATAAAGTAGTAATTGAAATATTAAGATACTACAACAGAAGTGCTTACAGTACTGCCTAAAGTGGATAGCATATGTTTGTTTAGTTTGTGGATTGACCTTTGCTATATTCACGCTTGGCTACCTTGTTTACTCTTATGATTGAATAATTAGGTCCGTGCAACTTGTATGTCGTTCATATTCATCCTTCAATATCACCTCACAATTTGCCTTGATGTTCTTTCACTTCCTTCCAGGCTTTTCCTTATGTTACAACGGTTTCCAGTAGAATCAAAAGGGAGACGCAAGAAGCTACAGGAGGTACGTTATTAGTATCTTTTCTTTCTTGGTGTTTTTCATCTTGGGTTGTTTCTTCTTTATTAGGTCTTTTGACTGCTCTGACATTTTGACTTCTGCAGGTTGGATATGTCACGACAATCTGTTTTTCATGCTTCCTCATTAGATGCGTTATGGTAAGTCCATATTCCTCGTGAACTAACCAATTTTTAGCTGACTTATTACTATGTCAGAGAGCCATAACTAGCCCATGTTTGTAATGTGTGAATGATATCTATGTTTTGCTTTAGATGGTTTCTTTTTTTCTAAAAACATTCTTGATACAATAAATTTGTCTTAGTTGAGGTGCGTGTAAGCTGGCCCGGGCACCCTTTTTCTCAAAAATGTCTTAGCTGATGCATTAACTTTCTTTCTAAAGGGCATGAAGCCTATTTGGTTCTTCTATATGGCTTAATAGTAAGTTTTCCTTTGATTATCTTTGTCGCAGATGTGCTTCAATGCATTTGATAAAGCTGCAGATCTTGATGTTTTGGATCATCCAATTTTGAATTTGATATATTACCTGGTGAGTTTCATATAGCTGAACTTATAGTAGTGCTTCTTTAGGTAAGCATGTTGGTCATTGTGCCATAATGAAGAAAAAAGTTCTGGCAGTCGGTATTCTGTTTATAATAGTAGCCAAATTATGACTAAATTGGATAATTCACATGATATGTCAGCTTGTGGCATCTTACGACCTGTTTTATGTGCTAAACTTAGATATGGTGTTGTTTTACTTTGCATTTTTGGGGGTAGAAAGTGCATAAAAAATGGAGTAATACTTTTCTATATGTTTTGAGACTAAGCAGACTTTTTTAACTCTTTCAGTTAGTCGAGATACTGCCTTCATCGCTTGTCCTATTTATTTTGAGGAAGTTGCCTCCAAAGCGAGGGATCACACAGTATCACCCTATTCGCTAATACGTTAAGAGGGTAGATAATGATGGAAATCAAGCTCCGGGATCAGGTATCGAGTGAGTTGGCTTTTAATGATACTTTTCTTACCTGGATGTGACATGCAAGCAAGAAATATGAGGGGGAGTGATCATGTAAATGGGAGTATGGTTCGTGGTGTGGACAGTGAAATGTCTGTTTGTCCTCACACTTGACAGATTGTAGTTCTGCTTTTGTACTATTAGTTAAAGAAGGAATTGTGAAGTATTTTATGATTTTTAGTATATTATTTCGTCCTTGTATGTGTCAGATTTCAATTGATTCATTTTTTTTCCCACAGAAATTCAATGGTTGTTTCCCAGCTCGGGTTCTGTAATCATTTGACTCACTCTTAGATAGTGGTTGGTTTTATGTGAACATCAAATATTCTGACTGTTGGTTACTGGATATCGACTATTATCATAGCAAGATCGATACCAGGATCTTTACCATCAAAATACTTGATGATGTTTTACCGATTTATCGAACGAGTAAAGATTTCGTGGAACGTACCTGAAACAGAAATGTTGTGTTTTGATCTCCGGGCTTATGAGCAGTTGTGCTTGCTTTATTTCTTGATGGATGAGACGATGGATCTAAATAGCTGGTTGAATGTTTAAACAATAAAAACTTAGCTGGTTGAATGTATGGATCTATCTCCTTTTGTTTCTTTGAATGAGGACTGGTTGGTGGACTTGCAATTATGCATCATCTCTAACATCTATTGCGTGGCATTTCAATTACCATAAGTTTATCATTTGCGGTTAATGATATTGTGTCACTTTTCTGCCCTTGTAATTGAAAAATTGGCATCCTGGAATTTCAAGTTTCACAGATGAAACTCCACCAAGTTAGTTGTGAAATTTGAAACTCCATGATTCAGGCTATTTTTTTAAAAGATAGGGCCGAAAAGTGGCCAGTAAAGCTATTTTGACTCTAATTGTTGTCTTTAAGTTGGATCGCATTTGATTAGGAATGAGCAGACTTTTCAAGCTTAGTTGTAATGAGGTCCTTTTATTTTTACCGACTAAGACAACGTTAGCCCTCAAAAGTTTTACAAACTCTCTGGCTTAAAAAGCAAACGTTGTTAAAGTTTTGGTTAATAGATGGAATGCAATCTATTTAAAATCAAAGCCAAAACCAAATTGAACTTGTTTCCACAACAGCTCAGACCTTTTCAATGGTTAGTTCACACTTTCTTTCTTTGTTTAGAAACTATTATATATAACAAAAAACTACAGAAGTGTCGTTACACAATCAATAGAAGCAAATAATCAAATTATCAAATCTAACCAAATTATTTACAGGTTCTAGCTGACATATTTTTAACAAAATTTATTCCCATTTTATCTGCCATATTTAACAATGAAATGGTAAACATAGGTGGAATTGGTTGGATGAAAACATTAGAGCTGGCTAGCTTGGTCCCTTGCTTTGCTAGCAAATTATACTTGATTCTTGGATTCCTCAATTAGTCCATCAACAAGGCGGAATAATTTCAACCAATTTTTTTTTTTTTTTTTTTTTTTTGTATTTCATGCTCATGTAAAATGTTATAAATATATTTTCCATTTTCGATAAACGTAATAGTATAGAAAAATGAAATAGGAAAAATATACTGTCCGTCTCCAACGATTTCTTTTAATTTTTTTAATTTCGGTAGCAACTCATAATTTTTTTTTAATGGATTTAAATACTACAAAAAAAAAAAAAAAAATATTTATTTTCCTAGTCCTTGAAGTAAAACTAGTAATTTTGCTTAAGATGTCTCGGTTTTTTAATTTTTTTAATTTCGTGTTCTCTTTAATGTCAACACAAAAAAAAACAAAAAAAAAAATTATTATACCTATTTCATTTTTGTATAAACGAAATAAAAAAAATTTTCATGAAATAAAAAAAAAAAAATTGTTTCGTTTATACAAATATAATAATTTATTATTTTTTTTTTTTTTGTATTTCGTGATACTATTCACGCATTCATACAACGAAATTAAAAAAATTAAAAATTTTTGTCTCTTATGTCCTATTTCATTTTTGTATAAACGATAAAAAAAAAATTGTTTATACTATAAAAAATTCTCTTCACTACGTGTTTTTTTTTAGCTAATAAAAAAAAAAAAAATTCGGAAAAAGCTTTATTTTCCTATTTTCATTTTTTTGTGATTTTTTCGTTTATAAGCATGTTCATCATTACTTACTGTCATAGGTTTCAAACTTATGTCACCACACAAATACTATTCTTGGATTCAGCACCATTTAATGACCATTTTCGAAATTTTACCTCTATACTGTCTGTCTCGATTTCTATTGGTAGCAACTCATACTGATGTAGGAGTACTAGTTTTTAGTCCTTGAAGTAAAACTAGTAATTTTGCTTAAGTGTGGTTTATGTGTTCTCTGTCAACATAAAAACCAACTAAATTTTCATTCGATTCATTGTTTCTAATTATATGTCACATGAATAGTAATGGAGGAAGTATAAATTATGACTTGGCGTGCAGCTTGGTCCTCATGTTTATGTGAAGATGCATGCATCGTGACTTGTTTAATCTAGAATATTTTCAAAGTTATATTATAGTTTGAAGGATAAAAAACGTTCCAACTTAATTTTCTCCTTTCTTAAATTTGACCTCTTTATTAGAAAACCCTTCTTGAATTTCCACCAAAAGAAAGCAAGGGACCACAATTCATAGTGGATTTACACAAGGAAAAAAGTCAGGATAAAAAAATAAGTTTATTGCAATATATATTATATAACCAACTTGTCAAAAGCGTTCATTCTCTCCCCTTTCAAAAGCTTACCCATACGCATGAAAGAACACGAATAAGAGAGAAACCGTTAATTTCTTAAACAATCTTTGTGAAAACTAAGTGAAAGAGACAAAATACTTATGCAGTTAGAAATTTTATGAAAAATATTGCAAATAATTATGTACTTTTTTCTATTTTATATAATAAAAGTACTCCCCTATCCCAATTTGTGTGACACTTTTCGCCTTTCGAGGCTCAAACAATGTAAAGTTTGATCAACATTTTAAAGTATATTTTCATCATATTGACATGATATGAAATGCAATTTATAGTATTTTTCGTATAGTTTTTGAATATATAAATTTTAACTTTAAAATATTGTGTTTATCTAATCAATTTAACTTCAAAAATTAGTCAAATTGACTCTCGGAAAACGAAAAGTGCCACATAAGTTGGGACGGAGGGAGTACAATGTACTCCCTTCTCCCCAAAATACTTGTCATTTTTCGATTCTTGAAATACAATTTTTATAGAACTTTATTGACTATTTGAAACAAAAAAGGGGTGGGTGTGGGGTGGAGAATACTAAATTCAATTCTTACAACTTTAGTAATTGCACTTCTACACTTTCATATCTCCAAAGGCCTTACATTCTTCTTGATCTTCCTCCTTCCAATTACCGGCCACCCACTCAAAAGACAAAAAATAAAAAAGGTCAACATCTATATTAATTAGTAGTATATTTATGTGTCCACTCAAAAGGCTAAATATAAAAATAAATAGGGTCAACATCTATATTAATTTAGTATATTTAGGTGGTTGCTTGTTTATAAGTAACCGAGAAAAATTTCAACTTTAGTACACAACTTTCCACATAATATACCAATTGGTAAGGTGTTTTCCAATTGGATGCCTTATCTAATAGTATATCCATTTCCATAAAGTATAAACTTGTTCACTGTCTTTTGACACATGTCTACAAAGGTTGTACTAACTAGTTGAGTATGTTTTTCTACAAAAGTTGCAACCAAGAGGAATGTCTTAGGATAGGACAGTTGCTTCCACTAAGCTAATGGAGATATAAGTTTGTCTTATTGCTTTTCCGTTTTAGGTTTTGATTTGTTTGTATTATATTTAACCTATCTTTAATTTGATATGACTATATTAATATTGCATCTATGGTGTTCTGCTCGTTGGGATAGGGATGTCAGAAAGTGGAGTCCTCTCATTTGTGAAAATTCCATGCCTGAAAACTCTGAAACTAAGCTCATAATTTTGCTAAACCTCATTTTTAGCATGACGGGTGTTGAGTAAGGAAAGATTGAAGGTACTGATTTGAGGGAAGCATAAAGGAAGACGCCAGAAAATTATATATTAAAAGAGTTGACAATGAAACTAGCAAGTGCGAAATTATATCACTATTAAAGAATCACTATTTTCCGACCGAAATTTCTAATTGAAAAATGTTGGCTTCAGTGACTATTTTCACTGAATGTCGGTACGAAAAACCTATATAGTAGTGTTTTCACACGAAAAAATTAGAAATTTTACCAGCGTTCCATAGGGAACCTGTTTCCCACCATGAGCGAGTGAGTTGGTCCGGTCGGAATGAGATGGGAAAATCATATTTCGTAACACAAATTTCCCACTGAATGTCGGTGAGAAAAACCTCTATGTCTAGTAGTGTATGTTGAAATAGAAGATTTAGTAGTCTGCTGTCTGCTGTCTTTCTCTGGGGACAAACAATCCTTCCTTGAGGGAGGTCCCCTGTTATGGCAATTCAACCCAGAAGGTACAACTACTATAGCTCAGTGGTTTACAGAGATTAGTCATCGTCTTACGACTAATTAGTATGCTCTTTGAATAATAGTATATGTGGTTGGGTGGTAAGTATACTTTCATTTTTAATTAGTAGGAGTAGATCCAGTATAGAAATTATGGGGCAACCCGTAGCTTTGGTCCAGATCGCGTATAATAAATATAAATTAAATATCAAGAACCAGTAAATGGAACACAACGAGAACAAGATGTTTTCCCCCTCGACGATCGGTGAGAAATTTGTGCTATAAAACATGATTTTCCCACCTCATTCTCACCGAATCAGTTCACTGGGAAAACGCATGGTGGGAAACAAATTCCCACTGAAACGCTGAGAAACTTCATACTTCATCCGTGTGAAAACACTACTATTTAAGTTTTTCCACCGACATTCAGTGAGAAATAGTCACTGAAAATTTTTCAGTGAGAAATAAATGCGAAAATAGAGATTTTTTAGTTGTGGAAAAAGATTGAGGTCCAGAAACCATAAAGTCAAAATTCTGGATCCGCTTCTGTTAACCAAAGTTTTATGGCTCGAGTGAAAAAGTGTTTGGCTGAAGCCAAAAGAGGGTGACCCACTTTATTCGCCAAGATAGAAATTAGAATCGTCTTTGATAGAAAACGTTTTATTCCAAAGTGAAATGTTCCAACATAAATTCAAATTAGCCGAATTTTAAAGCGATCACTAAATGAGAAAAAGAATGTAAGCAATCCTAAAATACTTTTTGGAGTAAGAGAGTTTCGTGGAAGGGGTGCAGATTTTGTTTATTTCACTTCTCTTGTCGACTTCCTATTGGATATATTAAGTTACATATCTTTTATTGCAGTCCACAAACTTTTCCCCTTCTTTTGCCTTTGGAGAAAGACAAGCATAACCTATTAATTATTTAATTAAGAGAGGGCATTTCTAGATAATTATCTGATCATATTCTCGCTAATTATGGATGCAATATATAGTGATGTCATCTATTATAATTTTCATCAAAATTTTCCCCAAAAATTGATTTCTAGGTTCTTGTCCAAATATATATTTAAAATATGTTTCTTTTTATCTCCAAGCACGTCGTATAAACATGTTTAAACGTAACTCTTAATTAAAGTACTTGGGATAACAATCTTATCTCTTTTAAAGAAAACCTTAGCTCAAGATAAGTGGGTGTTCTTGATGGATTTTGGAAGAAATCTATCAATTTTCCTGTTAAAATGTTGTTATTAGAATCTATATATGCTGAGTATTATTAACTCAAAATATTACAATACTCACCTTTTGATATTACAATACCATACATACATTAGCATGTTCCAATCACTTCATCATTTTTGTGCAGGCTCATGCACACTCAAGTTTAAATGTTATGA
Organism: Lycium ferocissimum; assembly: GCF_029784015.1. Lineage (NCBI taxonomy): Eukaryota > Viridiplantae > Streptophyta > Magnoliopsida > Solanales > Solanaceae > Lycium > Lycium ferocissimum. The sequence goes on along the minus strand of NC_081351.1, from coordinate 24,282,662 downwards.
ATGGATACCATACACAATTTCTTTGGGGATTGAAATCGCTACTATATATTTATGCTTTCGAAAAGAAAACAACCATCTACACGGGGCGCTATTTGTCCACTTATTACATTAGTTACGTCTTTTTTGAAGTCTTATTCAACTCGGTCGCATTGATTATACCATTAAGCTTTAATCTGCCCAATTTAAACAAATCATGCTTTTAGTTGATTAGACCATTAATTCGTGAAGTTTGTTACTCTTAAGCCTAAAATCAGGTTTTAAAGGTTGTGTCAAGAGTACTATCCAAGAGTTACGTAATGATCGTGCTTTCTATTGATATAATTCACACTTTTTCAAAAATGAAAAAAGAAAAGCTAAAAAAAATTAAATTCCAAGGGTAAAAAAAAAAAAAAAAAAAAAAGTTCATTAGGCATGTTCAGCTGTCATAATCAGCTGTAAAAAAAAATAATTATCCGCAAGAACGAAAATATTATAAAGACAGATGGCTTCCAAATCAAAACAAAGTCAAGTGGTAGAATTAAAGTTTGAAAGCAACGCTATAATTTACTTATAGCACAGAAGTACTTGATAAAAGAATGTTAATATAAGCAAATCTTATTCTTTTTTACTTATTGATAGAATCAATTGTTTAATTAAGTGTTTTTTTGTTCGATTTATGAACACCACGAAAATTCTAACACTATTCCACCATTAAGAAGTCAAAGTTAGTCATCCCGTTCCAAATTGGACGTCTTACTTTATTTTTAATTTCAAGAATTCAGCATTTAAATTCTTACCATAACGTGTTACATATTTCACGACGAATTTTAAAAATGATAAAACCTGCATGTGGTTGCAGTATCATAATTTTGATTCAAATATCTAATTTGTTTTATTTCAAATATTAATTTAATCTACTGATCCATTTCACTCTAAGGATTGGATGAAATGAATCTCAATATGTAAACAAAGTATTCAAACGTTCCAAACATTTTATAAAATAATATAATCAACATTCAGTACTTTCTTGTTCTGACTTACATTGCATATTTACCGTTTGTCAAGTCAATTTGTTATTATCTAGAAGAGCTTTTTCGTACATTTTATAATGATTTTAGTTATAAAAAGGTGATTTAAAGTCAAAGACATAAGAAGGAAAAATAAAGAAGGTAAAAGGTTAAGTAATTTAAGGTCTAGTGACAATTACGAGTCACGATCAAAGAAGTAAAAGTAATTGGCTCTTGTGGAAAGCAAAGTTATCTCCTTTTAGTCGGTTTGGCCAAATTTTTGAAAAGATGAGAAGTGCTTATTTTATAAAAGAAAAAGTCACTTATTTTAGAGAATAATAATATTGGTTAAATTTTGGTGAATCAAATAAGTGATTTTGAGCGACAAACTAAAACAAAAACATTGTTTAAATAATTTCAAAATAATTTTCCACAAGACATAATTGAATTTGAAGTCACTAGATGTAATATAAAATATGATTTAAAATTTTAATAAAATATACAACATTAATTAGTAATATTTTTGCTGAAAAAGCATTTCGTTCTGACTATTACATATTTCCTACCGTTTTCCAATTTGTTATTATCAAACTCCAAAATTTTTTTCTTTGTTTAAATAATTTATACTTAAATCAAATAAAAAAATTTTAATACTTGTCAACATAATTGAAATTGATGTTTTTAGGACTAGAGATTAAAGTTTATAGAAAAAGATGAAAGGGTGTAAAATAAAAATTTATATTTACTACATTAATTAGTAAAAACTTCAGTAATTTGACACTTAAAAACACTTCTAAGATATATTTTCCAAATACAAACTACTAAAACTTGTTATTAGAATCTACAAAAAAAATTATGAATGGAACTAGGGACAATTACTAGGATTGAAATCGATTATTTATGCTTTCGAGTATCACAATTTTAAATAATTTATTTTTAGCAAAATACAAGATATTAGAATATTTTATCTATGTTTTATAAATTAAGTTTAAAATTTAAATTAGATTTCTTCTATTGGGTTAATACACTTAATGAAAAAGAAAAGCTAAATAAGTGGTCACTAAAGCTGAGTCCCATTTATTAAAACTAAATTTTCTTCCAAATCAAAACAAAGTGTGTGATTTAAATGCTTTTTTTCTTGAAAAAAAAATAGTGTTTTTTTGTTCACTTTTTTCTTTGAATACTTGTCAAAAATTAACGTGTTCTAATCACCGTATCGATACCGAAAAAAAAAATGCATGTAGTATGAGAGTTTTAAATCAAACACCCTGGAGCTTTAATTTGCAAAAGCACATAATGCCCATTGACACTTTTGCTTGTGTTCTGTGCCAATAAGATTTGCACAGATCCCTAACTTCCTGCCATTCTGGTTGCTGCAATTCATTCGCTAATACTGACCAATTCTCTTTCTATTTTTAAAGCTTTAATCAACAAAAACTTTTACTCCCTCCATTTCATATTAGTTGTTCACATTTTTTAAAATATCCGTTCCAAAATATTTGTTTATTTACAAAATCAAAATAGAATTAATTAAAATTTTCTATTGTGTCCTTAACATTAATTGTTTTTTATAGCAATCAATATTGATTAGAGTGCAATTTATTGGAGAGAGATAAGGGCAATGTAGTAAAAGTATCTATTATTAATAATTTCTTAAATGACGTATATAGAGAAAAATGGACAAGTAATATGGGACAGAGGGAGTAACATCTTAATTCTTGCTTACCTTGTTCTTTTCGAAAATCAATTGCTAGAATATTGATTACTTTTTAGATACTCTCTCTGGCCCATTTACCTGTCGTCACTACTAAAAATAAATGGTCTAAAATAGTTGTTATTTAAAAAGATCAAGGTATAATTAGTTGTTTGTTTCCACCTTTACCCTTACTCATAAGTACGGAGAGAATTAATATATGGTGAAAAAGAGAGTAGTATTAAATTGAGAGGAATAATAAATAAGGATAATTTAGTCAAGTTACCCTCTACTTAATGTTTTCCTTAAGAGGTGTGCAAAAAAGAACCGGAGGTAGTAGAACAAGAAATTTTGTTTTTGACTTTGTGCATGGCATTCCTAGTGTAATTTTTAACTTATTTTATGCTATTTTTGAATGAGGAATTGTTCATAACTTCTTATCCAGTCTCAACTTATAAAATGATCCGATGAACAACTCTAAGAAATGCAAAATAGACAAGAATCTGGCGTGCAAAAGAAAAGTACTTTCACCCTAGCTAGTGCGGGTAATTCCAGTCCAAAATTGCTTGTATTGTTCAACTCATCCATGATAATATCGTGTTCAACCTGCTCACTTAAAATATACTCGATTCGTCCCAATTTCTATGAAGGTGTTTGACTGGACGGAGTTTAAAAATGAAAGAAAGGAATTTAAAATTTGTGATCTAAAATAAGTCAAAGATATTTATGTGGCTAGAAATCATCAAAGTAAAAATGAGAAGCCTAAAGTTAAAATGTTGTACTAAATTTAGAAAAGTGTCATTCTGTTTGTGACTGACTAAAAAAAAAAAATTAGTGTCACATAAATCGAAACAGAAGGAGTAGGTATTATGAGTTTTAGTTGAACTTATATTATGATCAATTTTGTTAAATAAGTTTTAACCTGTCTAATTCAATCCAACACATCTATTTGCCATCACTAGCGCGAGGGTCTATCGGAAACAACATCTTTAGCCTGCAAAGATAGGGATAAGATCTGCATATACACCACTTGTGAAAATATACTGAGTATGTTGTTGTTGTTGTTGTTGTTGTTGTTGTTGTTGTTGTTGTTATAATAGTAGTAAGTTAGTAACGCGAGCAATATAATTAATGAAATAGTTAATTTTATAGATGACTATTCTAATAGACGAACAACCGTCAGCTACAAACAATTAACACCGAGGTTTACACCGCGATCTCCATGTTTAATTGTTTATGGCTGGAGCTGCATTCCATAAGCAAATGCTGATGAAGTTTCTTCTTCTTTTTAAAGCTTTGATCATTAGAAACTTCTAAATTATATTCTTGAATAAAATGAAACAAAATCAAGAGTTTCTCGCTGTAGTTTCGGATGAGCTAATCCAATTATGCCTGGTAATAGGGTAGGGCGGCTTGCGGGTGCGAATGTGGATCTATCAACATAATTGTTTTCCCTAAAAAGGTAACAATTGAATTTGTACATGGTTTAAATGATGCGTGGTTTAATTTGTTGTTAATCGTAACGAAATATGGAAGAAAAATCAATTATATATAAAGAAAAAGGACAGAAGTAGCCTGAATCTGTGTGTGTTTGCCCCTGTAATTGGTCCGGTACAGAGCGTTAGCTTCGTGCCCGAGCCAATTGTTATAGAACTTAGGACTTGAATATGAGATTTTACAAAGTGTGAGGGCAGAAAAATCAGATGATTCTAATGAAAGGGTTTACCCCTATTTATAGTACAATGGTTAAAACCCTAATTTTGACTCAAATATGATAAAATACGCTAATTACTACTACTGGCGGCGCCACAACGGCTGTAGCGTAACGGACGGCGGAATTGGCGGCAAGAAATCTGACCCGTCACGGATTTCTCGCGTTCATGCTAACCGTCGTCACTTCTGCCTAATGGACTAATGACCCCTCGGACTTCATTTCATCCGAATCACCGAGCTCGAACCAACATCACATTTTGAAGTCCACATTTTGCTCCGATCTCTCGTCGGAAGGTCATCACTTTTTTACCCCAGTTTCTACCGTATACAGTAATAATTCCATTCTTGTCACGTCGAAATCCTACATTCCATGAAAATTGTAGCCGTGTCTGATACCCTCAATCTTTCTTTCCGGAGTGATTCATACATCAGTTGATGTTCACACCCGATCCACCATGTACACTTACGTTCACTCTTGGAAATTGAAATAGGAATTGTAACCTCCCAATCTATTGTAGTCAGCCTCACGATGTGCTTGCCAGTGAGGAATTAGAATAATTGATAGGCAACTGAAATTCAGAAAGGATTTATTCCCTTTTGAATATCGAGGTTGCCCCATTTATATAGGAAGGAAGAATGTCCAATATTTCTCAAGTTTGGAATCCAAAATTGTACATAAAATCAACAGTTGACAATGATATTCTCTTTATCCAGGAGGCAATTGCTTTCCTCATTAAACATGTCTCTTTAGCATTTAGCAATACATATGCACCTATGGTCCATTTTCATCCGAGCTATTCTCATTAAACATGTCCTTTCAGAAATGCTTAAATAGGTGCTGCCCTATCACCAGTAAACTAGAGATCTTGGTCCCCTCCCTTATAAGCTTTTAGTAATGCGCTATCGTCGCTAAGTTGTGTCGCCTCAACACCGGAACTTATATATAAAAAAAAAAACTATAAAAGCAACTAAGTCAACGCCTATTTGTTATGATTCTACTGACTTGACGCTTGAATCTATTCCACTGCAAACAACTGAATGTACTACTAAAAGATCTTCCGCTACTTTTGTTGTTATTAAACTCACCTATCACAGTGTCACTATGCTACCGCAACAGCTGGGACTCCTCAACCCTTTTTATCCATCTTTAGAACTAGTACGAGTGAGTCCGTTTCTTTCTGCGAAGGACATCTCTATCAACTAATTAAATTCTCTAAAAGCCGAAATTCATGTACTGTTGTAGAAACAAATACCAAGACCAACAATTCTCTCTCCGTACAACCTCTATCTCACCTGCTCTTAACGGCTAACTTACCAACGTCAACGGCTAGTTTCACTAGTCGGTGCCGGTAACTTACCACCCCACCAATTCCGTTTAGCTCCTCATCAATCCTGCACTATGAGTTTAACTATAGATCTCTTTGGACCTCCCTTTCAGAAACCCCCAAATCCTTCAGATCCAAAGATGAACCCAGAAAGCTCCACTCCTAATTGTGTAAAATCAGTAATTAGACCTACTATTAAGGACCCGACTATGGAAAAAGAAGTTGCTACCTATGCTAAAGCTCTTAATCTCAGCAATCACTCCCTCAACAAAGGTAAAGTTAAGCTACCTCATCGTCTCCATTAAATTGTGAAAGGGAAACATGTGGTGGTCTTCACAGAGGAAGAACATAATATGCTAGCAGCTTCCTGTAAATGGACAATTGTTGGTAAGTTCTCTAAAACTAGGCCATCAATTGATAAGATCATAACTGACTTCGCGAAACTTATCCCACTAAAAGGTAGTGCGAAAATTGGGGTAAAGGATCTTAAAAATGTCTTCATAGATGTCGAAAATGAAGAGGATTTTAACACTATTTATTCAAGGGATTTCATCACTTTTGTGGGAGATAATAGTATGAAAATCCAAAAATGGACTACTAAATTCAAACCTGAGGAAGAATCGTCTCTAGCTCCAGTTTGGATTAATCTTCCGGAGTTGCCTTGGCACTACTACGAATGGGATGCCCTGTGCAGAATTGTAGAACTTATAGGTACCCCTATTATAATGGACAAAGTTACTTCAACAAAAACTAGAACGACTACTGTGAAAGTTAAGGTGGAAATAAACCTTACCAAATCTCTGATTCATGTTGTTCATGTTGAAGTGAGAAATCCCAGAGGAGAAATGGAAAGCTTCATCCAGAAAATTGAGTATGAAACCATACCCTTGTATTGCTCTCATTGCAAGATCCAAGGACACAACAATTCCAACTGTAGAAAGCTAAATCCTAAAGGTCCTGAACCTGGAAGGAACACTATGGAGAATGAGAACACTGAAAAAGGGAATAACAACAACTAGCAAAGAAATGGGCCAGGGCAACAAAGAGAGCAAATCAATATTCTAGTGGAAAATAGAATGCAAGAGCAGAAAAGAGAGGGCCATGTCAGTGTGAATACTGATGGATGGAACCATATTGATTAAAGAAAAGAAAGAGGGGGAATTAACAATAAGGGATCCAGACCTGAGGGAAATCAGAATAGCCCCAACCAACATGAGATGAGGGCAAGCAACAGATTTAACCAGCTCCAGAATCGAGTGATAGAAGAGGAAATAGAAACTGTACAAGAAAACAAAGGGCCTTGGAACCAGGTGGTTCACAAGGACCAAAGTCAGCAGGAGAGAAAGATCACAAGATGGGATAAGGCTCAAGAAGGAAAAAAGAAAGACAAAGGCAAACAGTATGCAGACAAAATAAATGTAAGAACTAGCAGAAGCAATAGAAACTTGGCACCCCCTCCTCTTAAACATGCTGATACACAAGTTCAGAATAGAGTTTTTAAAATGATTGCTACTAAAGAGGAGATGGAAGAAATGTACAAAAAGCAAAAGAAGTTCAAAAGAAAGGTAAATATACCACCAGGTGTTGTTCTTGAAGGACAAATGCAACATCGACTCCCTAATGGAGAAACACTTATTCTTAAAGGAAATAGTCCTATAGAGTGGCCCCAGATTGACATACAAAAAATCTTGAAAGCCTCAGCAGATAAGCTTAAGGACATGGGAATTAAGGAGATTGAACCTGGATCTTCTGAACATTACAATCATGAAGATCCTACAGGTGGGAACTTTTTTGTTCTAGAACCAGATCCTCTAGATAATTCAATAGAGATAGGAAAGGAAAGGCAACAACAGTGGCACAACGAGAAAAATGAAAACATGGATGCTGATATGTATATGGAATGCTTAGAGGAGGACAACCTTTCCTCAAAATCAGATGATGAAATTATCAGAAATCTAGATTCCGAGGAAAGAAAATATGATAAACACAAAAGAGTGCAATAAAACATCACATACTTCAACAACTTATCTCCAAGCAATAGTCTCAACACTAGGGGAGACTTCTATACAGGCTTGGAAATCTCAAAAGCTGAACAAAAAACCTTGCTAATGTTTCCAATGATTAATATCATATCATGGAATATTAGAGGGATAGGGTCCAATGGATCTTTAGAAAGAATCAAACTCTTTATCCAACAATTTCAAACCCCCCCTTATATGTTTGCAAGAACCTCTTGTGGATAATGGAAAACTAGACAATACAAATGGAAGAAGGGAATGCACCATGCCCGTAGCAACTGGACAAATAAGATCTGGATTTTCTGGTCAAATTTTATTCAAGTAGATATCATTCAAGACAAAGAGCAACACATGCTTATCAGAGTTCACAATAATGTTAATCCCCCCTTTCTAGTCTCGGTAGTATATGCTAAATGCACAGAGAGCCAGAGGGAAGAACTTTGGGCAGAATTAAGGGAGATTGCCAGTAACTTCTTAGAACCTTGGGGGGCAGTGGGTGACTTTAATGTCATTTGTTCTCAAGAAGAGAAGACGGGGGGAAGACAACATAGAATGGAGGAAAGTATTGATTTCATAAACTGCCTCAATGACCGTGGGCTTCAAGATGGGGGCTATTCTGGTGCCAAATACACTTGGTGTGACCATACAGATCCTCCATTTACCATATGGAAAAGGGTAGATAGGCTTTTCTACAACACAAGATGGTTGATGCTTTCAATGACACCACTGTCACCCATTTATCAAGGGCTTGCTCTGATCATGCCCCCTTGCTCTTGAAGATGAATAATGAAACTACTCAACAGATAAGGTATTTTAGATTCCTAAACTTTTGGACAGATCATGAGGATTTCTTACAAGTAGTAAAGGAGGCTTGGGATGAAAAATGTCTATGGAAATCCTTTGTATGTCTTTCACCAGAAGCTTAAGAATACTAGCAAAACTCTCAAAGACATGGTCTAGACAAGCCTTTAGGGATATTTATGAGGAACCTAAAAGGTTGGAAGCCCAAATGAGAAGATTGGAGGACAACAGTATCACCTGTAATACAGAAGAAAATAGAATGGAGCTTTCTAGATGCAGAGCCCAATTCACAAGGTATCTTAAGATTCAAGACTCCATGCTAAGGCAAAAAGCAAGAGTCAAATGGCTTGAAGAAGGTGATGCTAACACTGCCTATTTTCACAGCATCATTAAAGACAGAAGGAGAATACTTTCTATAAGGAAGATAATGGATGAAAATGAGCAATGGCTTGAAGACAAAGATAATATTGCTGAAGGGACAGTGAGATACTACCAAAATATATTCAAGCAGGACAGTGATAACAACAACTTTGTTGCCTTAAACTGTCTGCAGAGATGCATTATTGAAGAAGATAACATAATGTTGAGTGCTAACCCTTCTTTGCAGGAAATCAAGGACTGTGTTACTTCTCTTGACCCTGATAGTGCACCAGGGCTAGATGGGCTAAGTGGCATTTTCCATCAAAAGGCCTGGAACATTATATCTAAAGACCCTTATAATGCTATCATTGCTTTCTTTATTGGAGCCACCTTCCTAAATTTTACACCCATACTTGCTTGGTCCTTATTCCCAAAATAGAGCAACCTCAAAGTTTTTCTGATCTCAGACCAATTAGTTTGTGCAATTTATCTAGTAAAATTATCTCCAAGATCATTAATACTAGACTTTCCACCATTCTACCAAAAATTATCTCCAAAAACCAAAGTGGATTTGTTAAGGGTAAAGCTATTATTGAAAATATTCTCTTGGCGCAAGAGATTATCAGTGACATCAAAAAACCAAGCAGATGAGGTAATGTGGTTATGAAGCTTGATATGACCAAAGCTTATGATAGAGTTTCATGGAAATTTCTTTATGAGGTGCTCAAAAGATTGGGATTCTCTGAAAATTGGGTGAATATCAGCCACAACTACTTAGCTAACAACTGGTACTCAATGCTTATAAATGGAACAAGAAATGGTTTTTTCAAATCCACTAGAGGATTGAGACAAGGAGACCCCTTATCTCCTTCCCTCTTCATTCTCAGTGCTGAGTTGTTATCTCAAATGCTTAATGATCTTCAAAGAAAGCATAGTTATAAAGGATTCTGGATGAATGGGGATCCTCATATTAACCATTTGACATTTGCTGATGACACCATTCTGTTCTGCAATGGTAGTAAGAAGTCTATTCAAATGTTCATGAACACTTTGGCCAAATATGAAAGAGTTTCTGGACAACTTATCAACAAGAACAAAAGTTGCTTTTCTATGGGATCCAAAAGTCTCATTGCCATAAACAGGTTGAAAGTTGCAACTGGGATGAGATATCACAAAATGCCTATGATCTACCTAGGTTGTGCCTTGTTTATAGGTAGAAAATTAAATGCCTACTTCTCTGGTTTTGTCACTAAAGTGGTCAATAGAATTAGAGGATGGCACACTAAATTTCTATCAATAGGTGGTAGAGCAATTATTATCAGACATGTTCTACTAGCCATGCGTATCTATATGTTTACCGCAATCAGCCCACCTATGGGAACATTAGAGCTTATTGAAAAATATACCAACAGATTTTTTTGGGCTGGAAATGATACTGGAGGGAAACACCATTGGGTTTCTTGGCAAAATTTATGTTTTCCCTACAATGAAGGGGAGACAAACTTCAAAAGCCTATTAGATAGTTGTCATGCCTTTAAAGCAAAGCAATGGTGGAACCTGAGAACCTCTGTGTCCCTTTGTCAATATATGGAGAACAAATACTACAAAAACAAGCATCCTACTATTGTGAATTGGACCAAAGGGGACTCACAAAGTTGGAAAGACCTGTGCAACATAAGGAATTCTACTGAAGAAAGCATTTACTGGAGCATAGAAAAAGGGAATGTGTCATTTTGGTTTGATAATTGGTCTAGCCTAGGCCTCCTCAATCAGATTGTTAATGTGGATATTGTACATAACACTTTGAAAGTAAACATGGTTCTCAATAGAGACTGCTGGGCATGGAACAAGCTCCATGCTCAACTCCCAACTGATGTGGTCAACAAGATCATCAGGCACAACTATGAGCTTAAATCCAACACTGATGACAAACCTATATGGACAGAAACGCAAATTGGTTCATTTAGTGTTGGTACTGCCTGGGACAAGATGCGATAAAGAAGACCAAAAAATGACATTTTAGACAATCTTTGGCACAAAAATATTCCTTTCAAAATGTCTTTTCTCACCTGGAGAGCCATTCAAGACAGACTATCCATTGATAGCAAAGTTTCTAGTCTTGGAATTTCCCTAGAACCTGGGTGCTACGTTTGTGAGGGGGATATCACTGGCAATACTCTTGAAAACATTGATCACTTGTTTGCCTATAGGGACCTCGCAAACAAAATTTGGAGCTTCTTTGCGGGTTCATTGGGTATCAATTACAGGAACATTTCCCTCAAACTTATTCTTTTGAACTGGTAGAACCTTAAGACCTATAATCCTATATAGCTGCTTTTGTATCGAAGATCATCCCTCCTATCATTTGCCGGGAGATTTGGAAATCTAGATGCAGCAGTAAGCATGAGGCAATTAAGCCTATTGTATATGTCACAAAATCTAACATACTTTTTTCTACTCTGCAGATCCCAAAGAAGAAATTCACAAAGGCAAGGATTGGAAATTCATGGAGTAGCTTATGTAGAGCCATGGAGAATGCGATCGACCAAAAATCGGCAATCGGTGTTAGATGGATAAAACCTCTCTCCGTGATGGCAAAACGAACGAGACGGAAGTCGCAGGGATGGGCGAGTGTGGAGGAGGGGACGATAAGGGACAATCAAGGAAACTTCATTTTTGCCTATAGCTTTAATTTGGGGCAGGGTACTAGCAACATGGCTGAAGCTTCAGCTTTATTATATGGCCTGAAATGGTGTGCAAACAATGGAATCAATTTAGTATGGGGAGAGACTGATTCCCTTCTACTCATCAAATGCATTAAAAGAGATTGGAAACCACCATGGAAGATTGCAAAAGAGATTCAGCAAATTCAGAATCTAGTTGAAGAAAATGGATTCAACATTAGCCATTGTTTTAGAGAAGCCAAAAAACCTGCAGATAAGTTAGCTTCTTTCAGTCATAGTACTAATGGAATCCAAGTCTTCAACTCCTTCTCTATGCTTCCCAGATCAGTTAAAGGGCTAATCAACTTGGACAAATGGAACCTGCGTAGTTTCAGAATCAGACCTGTCAAACCATCCCTACCGGTGTATGACCCTCCTTGATAGGATTGTTCATTATAGCCATCTGGTAGAGTTATAAAGAATCGACGGCTAATTTTTTTGGTGTTAACTATAGTAGCTGACTTTCTAACCTGCTCATCATAGATCATGTATATCAAGTTTGGCAAGCTGTAAATTTTGCCCATCAATGATCAAAGATGTCAGTTCAATTAAAAAAAAAAAAAAACTAATTAAATTCTCTTTCCTTCAACTGACTATAAGAGATATCTGTGCTACTACGTTTGCAGGGGTTCGTACACAAATTCTTGAATTATACATAACACTCAGTAAATTATAGACCACTTTAAATCTTTCTTTCTATGGTCATAATTAATGATAATTATTATAATTTTGATTTAAATAATTACAATGCTAACAAAGAGTTACCTAAGATTACTTCCGGTTTGACACAACTTGTTCAAAATTCCAAATTGCAATGGAGAAAAATAACCTAAGTTTTTAACTTTAGACCAAACGAAAACCCCTCTGGCTGTACCCCATATAAACTCCCCTCCCCCAACTATATATTATAATAATTGCGCACAAACTCTAGTGCGAAAAGCTCAGAAGCATTTAATATTGTCCACCCCAAAATTGTTCTAATACCTACCAAAGTACGTCACCCCAAAAACCCAAAAGCACTCTCTTTAAATTCCAATCATCCCACCATTGGACCAAAGAAACAGAAAAGTTTTAAAGCATTGTCCACCATTGTTAGAAAGAAATTAGCCATGTCTAAAAACTCCAATTTAGCCACCACAAATAACTCAAATTGCTACTTGTTATCACAAAGTTGGTGGCCACAAGTAGACAATCGTACTATTTTTCATCCAATAATTTCTAATTCCTCTTTATCTTCATGCAATACCACTAGAAGTTCATCATGTGAAGAAGATGTTATATCTATTTCTAATAATGGAAATAGTGCAACAAATAATCTTCATCAGTATCAGTTTTTACTTGGTGTTGATGAGAATAATAGTTCTTTGATTACTGAAGAAAATGCTGCTTCTGATCACAATAACCTTATTTGGAGCCAACTTCTCCTGTGAGTTTGATTATCTCTCTCTCTTTTAGGACTATGCTTTTCGTCTCATTTTAAAAGATAATTACATGTAACTGTCCATGCTAAGTAAAATTTGCTAACATGGTGAAAAATAAACTGAAATGACATGCTATTTAACATGTTAAATTATGCTGATAATATATAATTTATTTACCACATGTTAAACAAACTTCTCCTGTGAGTTTGATTATATATCCTTTTTTTTTACTCAAAATTGTTTTCTATTTTTTCTCTGACCAAAAGAATAGGTTTCAAGTTGTTTGAATAATTCTTTACGACTACTCTCTAATACTCCTTAGTTTCACTTTATATGTCTTAGTTTTATTTGATATGAAGTTTAAGAACGTAGAGAAGAATCATGAAATCTTGTAATTAATTTTAAACTAAGATGTCTATAACATATTAAAAATCATTTGTATCTAAACATGCCATATCATTCTTATACGCGAGTGTCGCTAAGAGTAAAAGGGAATATTGGAGTTAATACTTACTAAATATAGAATGCTAATATTCTCTTTTAAACAACTTAAAATGAAAAATAAGACACAAAATTGCGAAGGTGGAGAATTTTTAGCTACTAGTCCTATACGCTGTAGGGAAGACATAACGTATGTACACTAAAACTTAACCTAATAAGGGATATAAAAATCCGATATTACTTATCTCTTTTCTTGCGTGCAAACTTGCTAGCTCATTAGTTCAATTTTGTGCAGACCATTGTTAGTGTATAGAAAACTTTTGATTATTTTGTCGGGGTATAAGGGAGAGTGTTTATTAGTAAAAAGAAATTCTTATTTGACAACTTATCCCAAAAACCTAAAATTGTATACGTGATATACGCATGGAAAGGAAGACCATCGTGAAAGTGGAGCACTAATTATAATATTAAAATACAGTAAATAAGAAAATTTCCCCAACTATTCTTGAATCTAGCATAATTCCTATTACTTCTACCTAGCTCGAAACCCATTTAGCCCTTTTCTATTTGTTTTTTTCAATGGAAACCAGCACCACCTTTGATTCTTGAAGCACTAATGATGATTAAGTGAAGAAAACATAATAGGGAGATTAATAAGGTTGCTCTAAATTTTTTTTTTTTTAAATAGTTCATTTCAGACCTATTTAAGAAAAATATTTACAAAATATTCAGCAGGTATGTATGTGGTATATGTTCACGATATTCAATTTACATGTATGTTATATACCTTTATAATATTTAATAGTGTGATTCAACTACCATCGGGCGTGTAGAATTATGTGATTTGCATACGCCGAATGTATATATAACGTCAAAATTGTATTGTGTAATTTTTAAGGGACGGATTCTATAAATGAATATAGGTGGATAACTTTCTTGCTAAACTTAGAAAGAGCTTTCTTCGGCTATATTCTAGGTGAACAATCTTAATTCAGTTTGAGAAGTCGAGGAGACATAAAAAAGTTAACAGAGTCTTTTTTTTTTTTTTTGCGCGGATTGCCCTTCTTTTGGGGTGGTGGTCTTTAATTTTTGCCCCTCAAATTAGTGGTCTTTAATATTTGTTCTTCGCTTAACATCCAGAGGTCCTGGGTTCGAACTCAGACTCAGTAAAAGAAAAACAAAATCGCAAGACATAAGTTGGACCCCCAACTTATGCCTTAAGGCAAACTTTTACCCAAAATTAAGCCTTAAGGCAAAAGTTAAGCCTTAAGGCAGAGGTTGGCAAAAATACAACAATTTTTTTTTTTTTTTTTTTTTTTTGCCTTGAGGCAGAGTTTGAACGCATAAGTTGGGGTCTAACTTATGCCCTGCGAATCCTAACTTATGCCTTGTGATTTTTTTTAAAATTTTTGACTGAACGGGGGTTCGAACCGGAACCAAGGGGCTTTTAGCGAAGAGTAAAAATTAAAGATCACTGGTTTGAGGGGCAAAAATAAAGACCACCCCCAGCGAAGGGCAATCCTGCAAATTGGCACTTTTTATTTAACTGTCCGAAATCAAGTGAGAAATTGAATTAGTTGGTTCTTTTTTTTCACTCTCTCTATCTCTTTTGGGTATATTTTCTCATCATTTGGAACTATTAACCAAATATGCAGAAGCAGCTCTACTAGTGGAACAGCTGGGAGCATTAATACTAAAAATCTACTGGAAAACAATAACCAAGATTCAGTTTTGGAGATGAGTTTATTTGACAATCAACTGGCTAATAATGATGATGATGATGAAGATTATTCATTTCATCCCTACAGTAATCTTCTTGGGAAGCAACTTCCTATCAATAAACCTGACCTTAATTATTATTATACTGATTATAATAATAACAATTCTATGGACTCTATGTTTCTCATGAGAAGTGATCAAAAAGTGAAATTGCCTAGACATCATTGTGGAGCAGAAGTGGTTAACTCATCATGTGCTGATGATAATTCAAGAAACTTTGCTAGCATATCTTGTGGTGGATATTTAAGCAAGCCATTGGTGAATACTAATGTCAACGACTTTAAACCAAGTCTCAAAACTTTGAATTTGGCAGAACATAAGAAGCATGGCCTCCAACAACCTTCTCTAGTAAGAACTCTCTCTCTCTCCCTCTCTAAAATTATGTAAAAAAAAAAAAATGGTGCTCTCACTCTTTCAATTTGTGCATTTTTTTTAGTCCGTTAAAAAAAATGTTCTCTATATTTTTAGTAGTAACACTTTAATTTCAGTATTCCACATGACATATTTAAGCATCATAAAGATTTATAAAACGTTTTGATACATTATACACATCTTTAATTTAAGATCACGAAAATTTAAAAATTATATCTTACTTTCTAACATTCCGCCCTCAAAACAAATTGAGACATATAAAATGAGATGGAGGGAGTACAAAATACACAAAATTTGGATAAAAGAAGAATGTTACAATTTTGTGGTAGAAAGGAACTCTATACTATCAGAGTTAAAGCTTTGATTGGCGCAATCCTCATCTATTCTTCTTGAAGCGTAACTTAAAAATTTAAATAAGATAAAAAATTATTTAAGTTAAAAGGCGGAAACAACATCTTGTAGAAATGCAGGCTAAATCTACTCACATAAAACTCTATATGGTCCGGCCCTCCCTTAAAGCCTGCGTATAGAAGGAATTTCCAGAAAGCCTTTTACTTTCTAGCTACCTCTTTAAATACTCAAACTAACACTATCTCTTTGTTCTAAAAAAATAATTTTCTAAGACCAAGTCTAGGGGTACAATATCAACATGCAACACTTCGAAGAAAAACAATGGAAGAGCACAAGAATATCAAAGTGAAGGAAAAAAGAGGAGATCAGAAGATAATTCAGACACAAACTCAAAAAGGCAAAAAAATGAAATTTCCTCTGCAAAGGTACTTATAGTTACCGTTATAGTGAATATATTACATACTTTATGTGTCAGAAATTGTTGTCTGTTATATATTAGTAATCTTTTTGTATGAAACCTTTATATTTATAGCAGCAACATTGTCCCTTTTGAAATTAATATATACTCCTATCTTTTATATAAAAATAAATTTAGTCAGTTTGAAGTTTGCCGTATAAAATTAACGATTAAATTCACGTTCAAACTAAAAGCGTGAGTTACAATTTGTGTGAGCCTGTTGGTTTAGGAACTTTACTTTATGTGGATTATATAATTTATTTACAGATACAAGTTCCAAAAGTGAAGCTTGCAGACAAAATCACAGGTCTCCAACAAATTGTGTCGCCATTTGGAAAGGTTAGCCTAAAATGCTTCTCTTTTTTGTGTTTCCCAATTGATATTTACTCTTACCAACTTAATTATGTAATTTTTTATTTAATAACCACATAAATATTAAAATATGTTTAAAATTATATTATTTCAAAAAAAAAAAAATCGTTCGTCCTACAAGTTCGTGTCTTATCAAACAATATCATGTGCTCCTGAATCTTTTTTGATAAAGTAAAATGCATGAGCAAGTCATCTTATTCCACCCCATTTATGAATGTTTACATTTTTTGCTAGTTTTGTGCTCATTATTACTAATAATAATGTAATTGCTAACACAATAGTTTTTCATGATTTGCTTACTTCAATAATGATCATGCGTGCATTTCTAATACTAATTTATATTATTATTATTATTATTATTATTATTATATATAATCAATAATATTACTTTCGTCATTATTCCAACTCGAGTATTAATTATCTCTAATGGAAGATTCTCTTACTTGTCTAGACTGATACGGCATCCGTTTTGTGGGAAACAATCAACTATGTTAGATTCTTACAAGAGCAAATACAGGTATGATTTGACAGTGCTAATGGAATAAACTTTAGTTTTATCAAAATAACCCCACAAGTCTACATCTTTTTTTTAAAATATTTATGTAAGCACTTTTTGTACAAGTCTTGCAAAGTCAATACAGTTAACTATACGTCTTCGAATTATAGCAAACTCTTTCATGGTATCAAAATAGGCTAAGAACTTGTGTTTCATTCATATTGAAAAGTTTTAGGTGCCCATATATAAAGTAACGTTTTCTTTTTATCCTGCAACTTCTGCAGCTACTGAGCCATGCCTACATGAAGAACAATCCATGCAAGGTGAGCTAATTCAGTACCCAACAACTTTAAATATAATTATTAGAATGGTCAAAATCTTGTAAATTAATGTATTATTTTGGTTAATTAACATCAGGAAAAATGATAAGTATTTAATTAATTAGTACATTTTAATAGTAGAGAAACTTACCTCTTAAGATGATATTTACAATTAAATATTGGCTTCAACTATAATTTAAAAAATGCTAAAAACATTATTATTATTATTATTATTATTATTATTATTATTATTATTATTATTATTATTATTATTAACAAAGTTTTTCGATAATTCAGGATAGGTACTGGGGAGGATTTGAGAGAAAAGAAGTTGATCTGAGGAGCAGAGGACTTTGTTTAGTGCCGATTTCATGTACCCCTCAAATATATCGTGAGAGTAATAATGGATCTGACTACTTGATCCCATCATATAGAGGATGTCTGTATAGATAATTAATTAGTATTTATCTACTTTTCTTAGCTACTAAATGTATCATAGTTTAAGTTAACATATATATATATATATATATCATAAGTGTAAAGAACTTTTTATATTATCAGGTCATCCAAATAATATATACAGGTAATTGTCTCCTTAAAATGTGAGATCTGTAATCTTGAAAATAAGATAGATTACCTGCTATGACAATTGAAGATGACCAATGGTATAATTTTTATTGTATAATATAAAAACTTAAACTCAATGTATCAGCAAGTGTAACTAAGACTCTTCTTCCGGCAAGTATTCTAGTTTTGTCCAATGTTTTGTTGGTATACCTTTTTTTGTTTACCCTTTGTTTAAAAATTTTATACTTGCGGATTTACATTCTCTTTAAGGAACGTATTTTAGAAAGAAAAATCAATAAGATTATACTTGTTTCCAAGTAATTTTCAAGATTACTTGTTTTCACAGAAGGTTAGCTATATTCAGGATGTCAGTGGAAGAGAAAATTGTAAAATTATACTCTCCATCTATTTTATATGACCAAGTTTGAATAGACAAGCAACTTTAAAGAATTTAAAAATATTTCTAAATTTTCTAACTATAAATATGTCTTATATTTGCGAGGCTATAAAACTTAATCTTTTAGCCTTTAACATTCTATAACAATTGTGTGACTGAAAATTTCTCGTTATGAAAAGTTTAATTTAAAATATTTTTAAATTTAGAAAGCTATCATTCTCCTTTGAATGAATAAAAGTAAATGTTGCCACATAAACTGTAGCTAGCAGATAGAGTATATGATAAAACAAAATTTAAGCTATCACCTAAGCTATCAAGTCATTTAAAGGAGAACTACATTGAACTATATGTAGTAAGTAAAATCCAGCTGCATACCTGAAAATAAAGCAAGGAATAACATGCTATAATAAGTAGCGGAGGCAGGATTTTCATCAAGAAATGATTCATTATCTACTATATTTATACACAAAAAATTTAACCTCGTATTTATAAGATGATTTTTCAACAAAGAGAGTTCAAATGAAGCCCTCTAGCTCTGCTGGCTTTTAGCATGTTAAATTATGTTGATAATATAAGAACTAGTTTACAACGCCAACGTGTATATAAGTTAAATCAACAATAAAGATGCAAATGAACTAATCAATACAAAGAGTTAAATAGCTTGAGTGTCGTATGTTAGTGGTCGAAGACCAGAGCTAGGAAATACATGTCATGCAGTCTTTCTTCAACTGTTCCTTCAACTCAGCAGGGACCATCCTATAAGGAGGGATGGATATCGACTGAGTACCCGGTAGTACATGTTGACACCCAATTTCGTCCCTCCTTTATTCACATTTTATTTCCTTGGGCTCTTAAATTAATTAAATTTAAATATTTTCGCTACTATTTTTACTGCCATTAATATCATTACTTTCATCTTCACTATTTTATATCAACATTACTTTCATTACTTTATTACAAATTTTAAATGATTCGTCGTCGTTTATTTTAGGATTTGTACGCGATAAATTAACTTTACTTTACACATACTAATTACTATTTGTCTTTACATCGTATATATTATACTAGTTGTCAAATTAGGAACCCAAAAAGGAATTAATTGAAAGAAGAAAGGGCCACAATTTTCGGACCAACATGTGAAGCCCAATTTCGGACCAATAAAACCAGCCCCAAACGGACCAGCCCGTTTTTCCACCCGACCCGATCCGGCCCAACCCCTCTTCTTCACCCCTAAAACCTAATGAACAAAAAAAAAGAAGAGCAGCCGCACTCTCCTTCGTCCCTCTCTTTCTCTCTCACTTCTTTCCTCTTCCAAACAAGATGTGAATCAACTTTCAACAATGGCAGATCTTTGCCCATCCATTTTCGTGCAAAGCCCTCTACTCACTCTCTCTTTCATCTCTTTCCCCTTTCAAACCAAACCAGCCTTTCACAGCCATGGCAGGGGCTGAAACATCCCATTTTCATGCAACTCTTGAATATAGCCCACAAGAGGCCAACAAACTTTTAAAAGGACTGATTTTTCTGCACAAGAAAATCGAAAAGCAGAGATCAATCGCAACTCGTGACACCCTCAAATGGCTATTTCTTTCCTCTCTAGTGCAAAATCCTTCTTTCTCCTCTGAACTGTGACTACAAAAGAGAGCTTTACCGACTTTGTTCGAATCGTTGACACCTCTTTTGGCGTTTTCTCCGAATTTGAAATTTGAAAATCAAAACGTTAACCTTTGTCTCCTATAAAAAGGCGACGAGATCTCAGCAAAAGGGGAGGGAAAAAAGGCAACAATCGGGGGGAACCATTACTTACATTCGAAAATTATTTGAGATAAACAGAATTTCTTACAAGAGGATATTGTTCTGCTGATATCAAAAATTTCGATTCGAAAGACTCTTTTCGAGTTCGAGTTCGTCGGGTTCGAGCCTAGATTCGAGACGCCCGTCCCCACTTCACTGTACCCACAAAAGGTCGGTAAACCTGATTTTTATTTTTGGTACTCTTAGTGTAATGAATCTGTAGTTTGAGATAAGAACAATGAATTAGAGTTCTTGTCGTGTGAATCACTTCGTATTTCACCTCGATTCTTGTTCTACTGTTAACAGCCTAAAATATTACTCTTCGTCAATTTTATCTGTGCTGTTCTTGTACGGTTGAGATTCCGACTGAAATATGTGTTTGGTTGAAATCGCGACTGAAAATGTGATTTGAGTTGCTGTTATGACCATCTTTATTATGAAATGTTAGTTGGGCTGATTTTCAGCTTTAGGTTTAAACCTTTGATTCATTAATTTAAGTTAACCTCAATATAAGTTGTAAAGCATGCCCTTTCAGTTCCAGGTCCTGTTTGTGTTCGAGCAAAAATTCAGCTGTTATTCTTATGTGACTAGTTGCTGTGACCATTCTCCCCTTTCTTAGCATTAAATACTTGTCCACGAGTTAATTATGTGTCGATTTGTGTGTCTAGTTTAGTCACATGGTGTTTGATGTGTTACATTTGGCTGCAGGTTGTGAATTTAATTTTAGTGTGATTAGAAATTATTAAGTTCAATTTACGACTGGTCTGTTATTATTTCGTTTCAGTTGATTAAGTGGGCTGTTAGTATAACCATAATGTAATTTTCTTCCCTCACCTCAGTTTTATCTTAGTTCTGTATGTTTGAACTCCGCAATCAGACTAGTTAGTTTCAATCGGCGGTGTTACATTGTTGGTTTGTGTGTCATCGGAATTCTGATAATGTAGTTTTTCTTTAAGTTCTTCTCAATGTAGAACTAAGGCGGGAAACCGTTGGCTGAGATGTTTATTTGCTGTTTGCAGAGCATGATCGAGTATTCATTTCTAGTTCGTCATAGAGCTCTATTTCATGTTTAGAACTTGTTGTTGTAGCTAAATAAACAAAGAATGTTATGGAAAATATCAGTTTTCTTATGGGAAGGCTTAGTAATAGTTCTGATTTAATCGGATAAAATGATTTACCAAAGGATGATAACTGGTCAAGACTTTGTTTACTAACTGCTTTAGTAATACATCCGGGCTGAATACTTTCCTTTTCGAGTTCAACTTAGTAGACTTCAATTTAGTTTTGTTAGAAGAAGTTTCATTCTCATATCAAAGCTATTTATTTCTTCCTGTCATGATTTCAGAATTACACATGTTCTTTTTTTGATAAATGTATGCCTAGCATCTTGTCTTGAAAGTGTCTATCTATATATATATCCTTAAGATTAATCTCCTTCATTCGGGTTGGACTGCGTGGTTGATTAAAACGTCTCCAGTAAAATAGCCTGCAAGATTTATTAGTTAGTGTAATCAGTCGTGTGAAACTCTAGCAAGGAGGATTTAAACAATTTGACCCATGTGTATGTTGTTTGAAATGGATCATGGACTGATCTTCTAGGATTGAGTTGCGTTTGATTCCAATACTAACTCCAGGAATTAATTTGTTTTGTCTCAAGTTATAGGTTTTAATATAGTGCTTCAGTTAAAGTTGATTCAAGTATCCCGTTGAAATTAATCCATGACCTTTGTGTTTATTTAGAATGTGCATTTTCTTTAAAATTTAGATTACCCTCTTGTAAATCCTCATTGCACTAATCCTTTTCCTCTTCATCTTTTTGCATGACCACCGCGCGTGAGTCCGAACGACCCGTCATCTTCCGCACCCGATGTTGGGCCAAAACCCAACAAAATCCTCCTACATACCAGCCTCTGTCCGCAGCCAAATAGAAGAACAAAATTCTGGGCCAAGCCCAATAATGGCTACAGACCGCAGCAGTCCGTGAAAATGGGCTGAAGCCACTTCATTTATATCCATTCCTCTATTTTGTATTTTTGTGTGCATTTAACATGTATTGTAGGACTAGTATTTTTGCTTTGTTAATTTAGACGAACTTTAGCAAATTAGTGAGATTTAGTTTAATAATGGGTAGTTAATTTAAGGAAAAAATTAATGAGTAATTTCATAAAGTCACATTTTCTTCTTTTTATATTAAAGTTATACTCCTAACATTTATCTTTCTCAGAATAATTGATTTTTAAATAGCATGACTACATATTTTGGACTAAAAGAATCATTACTCACTTTTACCATCTCAAAACTTCCAAGATGTCAGTAATATATAAGTATTAATCCAAGTATACTTTATAAACAGTATTTTTAAGATTTATTCAGCTATGTATACTTTAGTCTAAAATAACCAAATAAAGTCAACAAAAGAAAACTCACTTCTTTTTGAATCCTATTTATACATCCAGATTTTTTTACATTGTCATAATATGGTTTATCCAAAGTTCAAAAGCTCGTTAAAATTTCATCTAAAAAACTATTACTTATATGCAAATTATCATATTTTCTGCAAGTCTTATTTTAAATAACATTATTACATCATTACATCTTACTTTAAAATTTTAGCAATATATCTATAAGTTATTTTTCAAAACATTTAAAATGACATATTTACACTATTAGCCTAATTAAACTTAAGTCCAGTCGGTTAACCATTATTAATGGAACTTAGAGGATGCCTAATACCTTCCCTCTAGGTTAGTTGAACCCTTACCTAGATCTTTTTTGGTTTCGTAGACTTTAAAACAAATTAACTTTAGATAATTACTTTAATTAACCTTAGGTGCCCTAATTCACCGTAAATAATTAGGTGGCGACTCCCTAACTTTAAATAACCCCGGAATTACCCGGATGTTGTAAACTATCTTGACTTCGGTTAAAATAGGGTATGACAGTACATCTATAGCGAAGTCGATTTCTTGCTCTGGCGAGAGACCTGGAAGTTCATCTGGGAACTCATTAACTACAGGAATGGACTGAAGGGTTGGCAGCTTTTCTTCGGTATCCTGGACTCGAACTATATGATAGATACATCCCTTCGAAATCATCTTCTCCGCCTTGAGATAGGAAATGAATCTACCTTTCGGCGAAACCGTATTGCCCTTCAATTCCAAAGCTGTTTCCCCCGAAAAGTGGAACGTGACAGTCTTCGTCCAACACCCCACATTAGCATAAACCGAAGCCAACCAATCCATCCCCATAATGATGTCTAAGTCGACCATCTATAATTCTATAAGATCTTCTATGGTCTGACGACCACAAACAACCACAGAATAACCACGATAAACCTTTCTAGCAATAACAGGTTCACCGACAGGTGTAGACACAGAAAACGATTTACTCAACAATTCTGGCGTTATACCGAATTTTCCAGCAATAAAGGGGGTGACATAAGACAAATTGGACCCCGGATCTATCAACGCGTAAACGTTATATGAAAAGATGGTCAACGTACCTGTCACCACGTCTGGTGAGGAATCCAAGTCCTGACGACCTACCAAAGCATAAATGCGGTTCTGGGCGCTACCTGTACCAGAAGCTCCTCCATTACCTCTACCTCTGCCTGCTGAAGACTGGGCCCGTGCCTAGGAGGACGCACAGATGTTGATGACCCTGCTATAGAACCCGTTCTGGCGATGCCATACCGCAGGTCTCCCCCCCGGGGGGCGCTCCTCTTAAAATGATCTCAGGCCGCCACAAGTATAACAAGCCCTCGACCCATACTGACATCGCCCATAGTGCGCTCTACCACAACTGCCACACTGCTGTGATAGTGATCTAGCCTATCCCGAACCCCTCTGTTGTAGTAACCCCAATGCATGGGAACTCTCTCCTGGTCCCTATCAATATAATACCTCGGTCTCGCATCCCTAAGACCGAGCCGATAAAGGGCTCAAACGGCCTACTCCCCGGTACCGGGTCTGAAACTCCCCCCTACTCTCACCTTGCTGACCGGTAGTCCTAGCTCTCTTATGATATTCCCTTTCCATGCTCTCAGCCTCCCGCCGCTGACGTCTACGATCCTCGCAGTTCTGTGAGAATGCCTGGATACGAGCAAGGTCCATATTATCACTCACCGCCGCAGTGGTACAACCCTCGACATAGTCGGCGTGCAAACCCGCTATGAACCTGTGGACCCTGGCCCTCGATGAATCAAAGAAGGATGGAGCATATCTGGCCAAGGAATCAAATCGGAGGCAATAACCACGAACGCTAGAACTAACTTGCTGGACAATTAAGAACTGATCTACCCTCACCTCTTGTATCTCCAACGGTACATAATGATCAAGAAAGGCCTCTGAAAACTCAGACCAACGCGCGGGAAGTGCCTCAGGACCTCTGGCATGCTCCCACCTCCCATACCTTAAGACCGCTATATCACGAAGCCTGAAAGCCACTAACACTGCTGCCTCGGTCTCGGTAGCATGCATGACCCTGAATATACGCTGAAGCTTATCGATAAAGTTTTGTAGATCCTCGTCTCGCTTAACTCCTGCGTGCTTTGGAGGGTCAAGTGCTAAAAACTCACGAACCCTCGAACTGTGGGAACCATCAGCGGTCACTGCTCCAGCAGGTGCTCTCGGCTGTCTCTATGTCGTCACAATCTAGGTTAATAAGTGTACCGCCCTTTTAAGATCCTGGTCTGTCGGCGCCGGAGGGGGTACTCGATATACTGCCTCCCTCGGGAGCTCCTCAACGGTGGAGTCATCAATGATGGCGGGGATAGGGTCTCGCCACCGGCCCTTGAGCCGGTCTCGGTCGGGTGTGCCCTGCGCTCCTTTCACCCGGCCACCGCCGTATCACCTCCCCGCTTAGCTGCCTTTTTTCATCACCGGCATAGCTGTGCAAAAATACAGAAAAGTAAATTTAACTCAAATCTCCTATAACTTCGCTCTACAAAGACGATTTAGATCTTGAAGAAGGGTAACCAATTCCTAAATGCCCTGTAGCTTCCTAATTATATGATGTGGTGCACAACACATCTATAAACAAGGCTCTACTAGACACGGCTTGTAGACTCCCTAGGACAGACCTGCTCGGATGCCAAGTTCATCACGCTCTAGTTCCGGAGTGATGTGATAGGAACCCGAAGCCAAACTAGGCCCAAGCGAACCACTCTAAATCTGAGACTTTGGGGAGTGACCCCCAACTTAAACTGATAATGTGTGATTTGGATATATAGAAAAGTACTGGCTGTGTTGTTTGAGCTGGCACACGCACCCACAATATATATATAAACAACTGAGCAAGCCAAGGAGGCTGCTTTAATTGTACAAAACCATCACTATCCAACAGACATATACAAGCCGACAAGGCTATCACACTGACATACTATATACAGGACTCGTCTACAAGCCTCTAGGAAATATGTGACGGTGCCATATAATCAAAATCAAAGAAGAAACTCCAAGGACCTGGCAGTTCTGAACAAAAAGGGAGCTTACCAACCAGCTGATCCAATCCTGTCTACTGGGAAGTTCTATCGGTCTGTCGATCTGTACCTGCAGCCACGAATGCAACGCCCCTGGAAAAAGGGACGTCAGTACGAAACAATGTACCGAGTATGTAAGGCCAGCGATAACTGAAACTGACTGAGACAATGCAATCTTGAGGCCAAAAGATGCCCGAAATATCTCACCTGACCTGTCTCATATGAAATGCAATATAATACTATTATATATGTCTCACTGACCAAGTGGCCAGGCAACCATAAAATCTCACTGGCCAAGTAGCCAGGCAATATGTCTCACTGACCCGTAGGCTAGACAATCTATCTCACTGACCCGTAGGCCAGGCATATCTGTCTCACTGACCCGGGCATATTGTCTCACCGACCCGTAGGCCGTGCAAAATAAAAATGTCTCACCGACTAAGTGGCCGGAATATATATATATATATATATATATATATATATATATATATATATATATCATGCAGTATATCATGCGTATGCGGAAAAACATTGATACCGTAACGTGTCTCTTCTGTCTCTCTGTAAACTCAAGGACATAGGGAACGGATATGGCCCCTCAGAAAGAACAACACAATATTCAGAAACTATACAATAATACGGCAAGCTCTATTCTGACACATCTCTAGTCATAACAGTTCTTTGCATTCCTACTATAGATGGAATCATGCCAAGAAAAGAAGGAACAACCTTAACATGCCTTTTCAGTCTTCTATTACTTAAAGTTTATTCTCCCAAGCTTGTAAATCTACATTCAAGATAAATCATACTACTGTTAGGCTTATCGTCATATGCCTATCTTAGGGCTTTAAATTAAACTCCTTTAGAAATTGCCAAAATTCGGGCAGCATCTCCCATATTTATATCCCTAGCCCGAAATCACAATACCAACAACCAACAATAACAACAACAATACCAACATCAATAACAACGTTATCAACACCAATATGCTCCATAAAGCATCCCTTATGATGTTTTCCAAATTTCTCAATTAACCAACTTGTTATATGACTATTTAATAACCTTATCTCCGTAAATAAACTTAAATCAATATCAATAAAGGAAGATTCATACCTCACCTCGGCTAGAACCGCAATATCTTCACTTTCCACCTTGAATTCAAACCAAGACTTGCCGCAATACGATTTTGTAATCGCAACTATACGCTGTCTGGACCAGAATTTAGAGATTATACTTAATTCGCGTTAAAATTTAAAGATGGGAGGTTGGGGGAAATTTCCAGAATATTTGGGAGGTTTTGGGGGAGGGGGGTGTTTGGATGACAAATGAGGGGGTTAGCGCGTTCGCGCCACCTTAGGGCGCGTTCGCGCTGAGTTGCTGCCTGCCCCTCTGTGCGTTCGCACAGGGTTATTCCTTGCCCTGACTCTTTGCCTTAGAATTCCCATAATGTTTGATTTCGATGTCGGTTTGATGCGCGGTTTGATGCGTTGGAAACTAGACTTCCTGAACTTCAATTTAGGCTTTTTCTTTACCTCAAAACTCCTCATATGCTAAAAGATATTCTTTCTCCAAGTTGGACCAAAATTATCCCCCATCTTTTTTTCCAAAGTTCCAACAAACTTAATTTCTTTAATCCACTTGCCCTCCAATGCTTCCCTATCATATTATATGAACTTAAACCCTCATAATCATAAGGTAGGCGATACAATCTCATATATCCTAGAAGGTACTCTAGTATCCACAATTACATAGCTAAGACCTAATGAATCTTAACGTACCAAACTACGAGGTGTAACACGGCTACCTCCTCTCGAACGAGGCACACACACCTAAAACATATATATATATATATATATATATATATATATATATATATATATATATATATATATATTTATATTTATTAAGCAAGCCAACTAGGTTGCTATGAACGTACACAACCAACAATATCTAAATAGATATATACAAGGCCAGTAAGGCTACAACACTAACATACTATAAACAGGACTCGTCTACAAGCCTCTACGGAAGGCATAACTGTATCATGGTCGGGACGGGCGCCGACCTACCCATCAAGTCTATAACACAAAAGGAAGATTCCAAAGGACACAAACTCCGGACAAAGGGAGCTAACCAATCAGCTGATACTAGGTCCTGTCTAGTGGGGAGGTCTATCAATCTGTCTATCAGTACCTACAGGCATGAATGCAGCGTCCCAGGCAAAAGGGACGTTTGTATGAAACAATGTACCGGAGTATGTAAGGCAATAGAATAACTGAAACTGAGACTGGACTGAAAATATAATAATCCGGAGGCCAAAGATGCTCTAAAATATCTCACCTGATCTGACACATATCAAATGCAATACAATAATATCATATATCTCACTAACCAAGTGGCCAGACAACTGTAAAATCTCACTGACCATAAGGCCATGAAATAATGTCTCACTGACCCGTTGGCCAGGCAATAATGTCTCGCTGACACGTAGACCAGGCAATAGTGTCTCACTTACCAAGCAGCCAGGCTAAAGAAAATATATGTATATCATGATGTATATCAAGTGTAAGCTGAAATATATGAAGACATCGACATGTTTCTTTCTAACTCTTCTACTAATAGTGAACTAAGGAGCGGGTACAAACCTCTCCGAAGATACAATACCATGCTAAGAAGCTTTACACCTCTAAGACAGCTCTAAACAATAGTTCCCTTTCTTTAAGATTCGATAAGTGCTTACTATGTACGGGATCGTGCCAAGAAAGGAAAGGATAGCCATTACATACTTGAAGTCATCAATATAATCCAACAACAAACTCGTCGTAACACTTACGCATTTTCCTATAACAAAGGAACATATATATGAACCTAAATGACGCTAGTATATCGCGTATATCAAACGACAAATCGATTCTAAAATGAAACGGGTAGCATTTACCCCATCCTTTAATCACTACAACACATCCAGCCGCCAACAACAAAAACAACAACTTCATATAAGTCTCTTTAAGCTCACCTCAAAAACTTAAAGATATACATCAAAATAGCCCAATATACACTTCGTATACGATACTTTATACACTTCGTTCTTCCAAATACTCAAGTATATCAACATCAGCACAACCAAAACATTACCTACTATCATATATAAAGAAATTAACTCAACAACATAGCAACAACATGGCCAAAACAGATTACAAACCCAACATGAACTTCAATATATATTAGAACTTTTTCCCAACTTTCTTCCTTCAACACTTAGTACAAACACCTAACAAACTCATAAACATGGAAATAAGGTGAAATCTTACCTCAAGAACTCAAGAACACTTCAATTCCAAGATTACTACACTATGAGGTATCCTTCAAAGCTACTACAAAAGGAAGAACTAAGCTTCAACAACAATCGGGAAACATTTGTCACTTGATTCTCTGTTTTAAATCTTTGATTTCACTTGGGGTTCATAAATTATGTTGGAGAGGGCTTTTAGAGGTGTAGAGGATCTGTAGAAATGGTGAAATGAATTATGATAAGGGTGAAACAAAATATATACAAAAAGAAGGCTTCCACCTCCAATGATATACGATCCAATATACGGGCCGCAAATCAATATATGGTCCGTATATTTGGACAATAAATCACCAACAGTAGCCCAACCCCACTACTATTAAAATATGGTGGGGGTTCATCCAATGTACGGTCCATATATCCCACCTTCAAGATGAAACTTCGATGAAATGTATTCTTTTCGATTCGTTTAACCTCTAATCCTTCCAACCCATACCAAATATGAACTTAAATCCTCGTATACTCAAGTTGGACATGTCTAATCTTAAGAAACCTCGAAGATAATCCCGTTCTCCAAATCTGCGATGACCAACTCATGACGAAACTCAACGTACGAAAGTACGAGGTGTAACACATATATTAACTCATAAATCCAGATCAATTTCCTTTCAGAATTATCCGAGATATGGAGCAATGAGGTAAAAAATTCATTCAAGCCGGTATAAGACAAATCACGGGTTTCATAGCTCACATAAAAAATAATTATACAACCTAAGTGGATTTATCACCGCAACCACGCCCGAAGGCTAAACATACTTTCCCCGTCATTCTAACTAACCAACAATATACACCGGTACCCACCCAAGTGCTCATCGCAATCACTAAGGTGGGACCCCCATCACACACAATAACCCTTCAATAATTATAAACTATATATGCCCTCCAATTAGAGTCTAACGAATAAACCGTAACCTACCTCGAGGCCAAACATGATCCACGAACCCTCACGCTAACGCCTTCTCCTTTCTGGAGTGCTTCCAAATGGTCAAAGTCTATCAAATATGAAGTCTACATTAAAATATGAATCTAAGGATACCCATATTCCCATACTTTGATCTGGGACCAAAAAAACGAACCCAAAATAATCAAGTCCAAGACTAAGAGAAAAACTAATTTTTTTTTTTTTTTTTTGTGGAAATAGCTTTCCCACAGTTTAAATAATCAAGATACTAAAAATCACAAAGGTCGAACAATAATTGAACCCTCAATTTCATAAATCTCATGCATTGCTATCCACTGCTATGTTATCAAATGTAGTATATGTCATAAATCTCATGCATTGCTATCCACTGCTATGTTATCAAATATAGTATGTGGTTTAGTTCTCTTGAATAAGATGAACTATTTACTTACGCCCTCTTCCAACCCTTTATATCCATTAATCTACTTATTCAGCTAGGAAAACTTTAAAAAGTGCAAAGAAAAGGGGTGTTGCATTAACCCCAGAAGGTTATCTTGACATTGGCAAAATACGATTAATCGAATTTATCTTGGAATAAGTTTGCTTCTATTCGCGGTTTTATTGCACCACTGATTTTCCTTTTTCTCTTTTATTGGATAATGATTCAATAACTATGCATGATTCTTGCTAAGATGATTAGCATAGGATATTACTAACCATCAAATATCTTTTGAATTATAGGGGATTCATCTATCACAAGCTTGGAAATTTTTTAGTTGAACTTTTTTGTATTTTTCTGAAGTTTTGCGCGCGGGTAAATTTCCTAATATGAAAGTAAAAAGAGTGAATTATTGGAACAAGTGGTCTCTCATCTTATCATTTGTCAAAAGCAAACCTTTGAAACTGATCAATCAGTGGCGGTTAGGATTTTCACCAATGAGGTTCATCATCTACTATATATATATATATATATATATATATATATATATATATATATATATATATATATATATATATATATATATATATATCAAAAAAAAAAAAATGACCTCGTATATTAAGTGTGATTTTCTGGCAAAGGGGTTCGAATGAACGCCCCTCTAGCTCCACCACTGGTAGCAATTTTTAAATGAAAATTGCTCCATAACAACACGAACGTCCAACAGTCACTAAAGTAACAAATGAAAAAGAATTGGCTAACATCTTAAGTACATGTGTTGATTCTTCTTTCAATCCACATAAATATCACAAATCCATGCTGCTATATAAGATTGCAGTACAAAATCGAAATTTAGATAACTAGTATTAATGGAAACATCTCCAGCAATATCAATAAACCTTGACAGCTTGATCATCAGCACCTTCGTCTTCATCTGCAACTTCAGCAGATGGATTTTCCCCCCGATATTTACATCAATGGCTCCCCAAACGACCCTATTTCCTTGTACTTCTGAGGGCACTCCATTCTCAAGTTTTGTATAAGGAAATGATCTAAAAGGAGCTCATCATCGGA
This sequence comes from Lycium ferocissimum, assembly GCF_029784015.1. NCBI lineage: Eukaryota > Viridiplantae > Streptophyta > Magnoliopsida > Solanales > Solanaceae > Lycium > Lycium ferocissimum. The sequence continues at coordinate 24,251,034 of NC_081351.1, read as the reverse complement.
GAGAAGATCCTGATAAACCAACATGTTTGCATATGAGTTTTCTCTGTTTCTACCTCTGAAGAACTTGCTTAAGAAAAACGCAGTAAAGTGCACCCGCTTTTTTCCAGCTTTCTAACAACTTCCTTTATTAGGATGTTGAGCAGGACCACCAGTTGCGCGACTTTATGCAAAATAACCACTTTGATTCACTCGTCTGTCTTAATTTATTGACAACAAACCTGAGCTGAGAGAAATTAAAATTCCGTTGAATGATAAGGCCGACATTTGCACCATCACAGCATCAAATGGACCATGCTTCTGAAGCCACTCCTGAAATTGCACAAAATTAGCCTTTATTTCTCTTTCACAAGTCAATTTTGCTAAGAAATTAGCAAAGTTCTCTGTTTATAAAGTTCAAACAAATTGAAATGGAGGGAGTAATAGTTAACTTAAGAACTTACGTATGGAGAAACTTGAGTCTAGCCTTTGAATTATCGAATGTTCCGCAGATGTGGAAACAACTAGATATTTTCCCAAGCACAGGTGTGAGGGAGACCACGCAGGAGCAGCCACACACCTGCGGACATAACTTCGCAGGTACCGCCCTAACCGACCTCACCTAGTCTCTCACTTGCGGACCCATTTACGAAGGTGCGGCTACACCAGAAGCAGAAAATGCAAGAACTTTAAAACTTCCGATCCAACACCCAAAACTCATTTGGCTACTCATGAACACAAACCAAACTTGGAAACTGAGTATAAATGACAGTACGAACTTGCTCGCGCGCTCAGAATTTCCAAAAAGGATTACCTTAACCCGGTGTTGACCAAGGTGAACTCCAAAACATAAAAATCCTATATTTTCACCCAATGACCCAAAACATAAAAGAACGCCTCGAGAGTCAAATCAATGACTCGACTAAGTCATAAATAGCATTTCAGACCTAATGGAATTGACAGAAATTCAAAAATGACCCATATAACCCCAATGTTGGCTTTGGTAATTCCATTCCACTTCCTTAACTTATAAACTACTAAAATCACCAAATCTGATCCAAAACCCACTCGATTGCATCGGGAACCATGTCACCCATCCCCACAAGTCATAAACACAGAAAATAAGCTAATGGAAGGGTAATTCGGGGAAAAAGAACAATTAGAAAATTCATTTAGTACTATTAAGTATATATGATATTCTTCATAATTTTAGAAGACATAATTCAAAAGAACTCAAATGTTAGAAGACTCCATATTCTAACACTAAATCACCAAACTCAACTTCTGCAGGTCATGCTAAGTTCTTGAAAATTTTCGAATATGTAAATTCATTAAAACTCTTAGAATATAATATTTTTATTATTATCATCGTCAAGCTAATATTTTATTTGGTGCATACATCAAATAACACTTTTATTCAACCCAATCAAAAATTTGTATTTTCTTTACTTGAAATATTTTAGTCAAGGTCTATAGCCCAGGTAACACTCTTATCCTAACCAATCAAAACTTTAAATGATAATTCGACTTAAAATGTTGTGGTCAACGTCTATACACCAACCAATACTCTTATCCTAACTAATCAAAGTTTTTATAGACTTTTGACTTCAGATGTATGTTTTGTCAAAGTCTATATACCAATTAACACTCATACACATCCTAACATTCTTCCATCAGCACGTACATTCTAGTCGAAAATCAGTTCGAGCAGCTGGCACTCTATGTAAGGCGTTATCTTCTGACTCTTCTACAACAAAGAAAAAGAGTAAGTTAAAGATTCTTGCCTAGAGGAAAATAAAGATGAAGGAAATAAACGCGTTCTTGAGCTTTTGCTCGGAAACAATTAAGGGATTAGCTCAAAGGGGTACTAAAGTCCATGCAAGATCTTGTGCTAAGAGCATGGAGGTTTTAGTCCTCCTCAAGGCATAATATTGGGAACGCTCTTTAACTATGCATCCTCTTTTCTTTCGGGAATAGAAAATTAAGGAAATCCTAGATTTTTTGTCCCAAGCAGAAAAATTCATTGGTACTATTATGTATAAATGATATTTTGAGTTTATCATAATTTTAGGACATAATTCAATAGAATTCAAATGTTAGAAGACATCAAGATTCTAACACTAAATCACCAAACTCCACTTCTGCAGGACATCCTAAGTTCTTGAAAATTTTCGAAAATGTAAATTCATTAGAACTCTTAGATATAATATTTTTACTATGATCATCGTCAAGTTAATATTCGATTTGGTGCAAACGCCAAATAACAGTCTTATTCTAACCAATAAAAAAATTGGATTTTCTTGACTTGAAATGTTTTTGTCAAGGTCTATACACCAAATAACACTCTTATCCTGATCAATCAAAACTTCTGTGAATCTTTACCTTGAAGTCAAGGTTTATACACCATCAACTCTTATCCTAACCAATCAAACTTTAAACGATATTCAACTTGAAATGTTGTTATCAAGGTCTATACACCAACCAATACTCTTATCCTAACCAATCAAATGCCTTTATGAACTTTTAACTTGAAATGTTTTGCCTAAGTCTCTACACCAATTAATACTCTTGTAGACTTTTCTTTCCCCTCTAAGAATTTGAATTGATTAAATAACAGTTTCCTACTATTAAAGTTAATATTTTCAAGGTGCATTGTTCTACGTTATGTAGGACTGTATAATAGTTAAATTAGTACTATTTGATAAATAAGATTAATGATGCGTAATAATTGAGTCAGGACTACTTGCAGGGACTTGGAATTGTGAAGTCTTCTTTTGATAAGGTATCATACAAAATTGCATTATTACAAGTGATAGGAATTTTTTGTTGTAGCTTTCATTGAATTTTTCTATCCAATGAATTTTGCATTGATTTGAAAATGAAATTTGAGATTTTTTCTAGCATTCATTTGGATTCTAGTGCAATAGTTAAATTAGTACTATTTGATAAATAAGATTAATGATGCATAGTAATTGAGTCAGGACTACTTGCAGGGACTTGGAATTGTGAAGTCTTCTTTTGAAAAGGTATCAAACAAAATTGCATTATTACAAGTGATAGGAATTTTACGCGGCAAGCTTTCATTGAATTTTTCTATGCAATGAATTTGAGAATGAAATTTGAGATTTTTTCCAGCATTCATTTGAATTCTAGTGCAATAACTTGTGCATTGACTTGAGAGTGTAAACTTAAGATTGTTTCTGTTAGGTTAATTTCTATACATTCATAGTGTTAAGGAATTGTTACTGTCAAATCTTTTAAAATCAATTTGTAGGAAACTTTAGATTGCAAGCATGAATGATCTGCATAATATGATAAGTAACCCGTTACAGGCAGCAAAGCAACATGATAGTGCAAAAATCTTTTATAATGTCAATACATATAATGTGAAGTCCATTGAAATAATTGTAGAAACATTATAACACTCTGTACCTTGGACATTCTAAATAATATCCAGCTTTAACTGTTAACTTCTTTTTCTGATAGTCAAAATTGCAAGAAATATGTCTAAAGAGAAGCCGAGTTGTGGGAATATAATATTTTCATTGTACAAATAATTTCTTTAACTATGATTGATCATCTATCATGCGTTGATTCATCACATATTAACCACAGTTACTGAAAAACAAAATTTAATCCTATACATTTACAATAACAAATACTCTTTCAATCTCAATCTAGTTTGGGTCAGTTGTATGAATCCTTACTATCCATTTGGCTCAAATACAATGTCATACATTTCAATATTAATTCTATAAATTTAGGGGGGAAATGTCTTGCAATTAATTGGCCGAACTTTAATTATGAAAGATTAAATAATAGTCTTTTTTTTGTTTTGTTATGAAATAATAGTCATCATCATATCAAAATATATACACTATCATTGAATAAGTGTAAATTTGACTTAAAATGACTAGGTGACCTTCCTAGAATTGAGTACTCAAATCGTCATTATATTTGACGTAAACTTTGGGAGAAAAAGGAAATTAGCAGGTAACTCACATTTAGAAGTACAATTTTTGTAGTTTTTGTTATTTTTAATTTATATTCTACAGTCTGATGCATATTTAAGGATTTGATGAGACTTTTTTGGTAACTATCGTTAAATTCTTTCACCTTTGTTTCCATCAAATCTTATAGATAGAGTTCAGTAAATTGTTTACTAATCGGACCCGTTTAGCCATGAGAATTTTTCACTTTACTTGAAAATCAGCATTTGGCCATGAGAATTCCAAATGCTACTTTGGAAAACACTTAAAACCTTATTTTCACTTTTTTCACTTTTAGTACCTTCAAACAACCAAACACAATTCCAACTTCAAAATTTCAAATAAAGAGAAAAATATTTGGTTTTCATGGTCGTTCGCCTACGATAACTAAAAGTGTTAATTTTTGATAAACTTAAAGGACCCAAACTGTTAAGTGCATACATAAGGAACTATTTTAAACTTACTCTCAAACACAAGGGACCATTTTTGTCATATTCTTGTATATGTTTGATCAATTCTTATCTTTTTTCAAGTATGGTTCAATTGATGAGAACTCTAAAAATATGTTGTTGCAGTTGCAGAAGGGGAAACGATGCCGCTTTTGATGAAGCACAAGAGGGACCACTTAAATCAAACAAAGTACGTTCTCCCTTCTCTTTATTCTCTCTATTTATTTTATTTATTTTTCTATGCCCCTTTGCTTGTTTCATTTATCCACAGATTTTGTGGTTGTGCTTTGCTTGTTTCAATTCTTCATAGAATTTGTGGTTGTGATTTGCTTGATGCTTTTGTTTCATATGAAATTTATAGTTGACCCGATTCTTTTTGTATCTGCTTAGCGCTAAAACAGGTGGTTTGCGGAGATGGAGTTAGGATTTTGAGTTTATGGGTTCTGGTTATGAATTAAATTATTTTGACACATTAGAGTTAATGTTCAAAAACACATCTGAACTATCATTTTTCGCGAGTTTCACACCCCAGCTAATAGTTATTTCCCTTTTCCTACGTGCACTATTATTTCGATATATTATTTCGATATTTTCTTTAAATACGAATGATCGTCTATCATGCCTTGATACATCACATATTAACAAGGTTAGTGATTTTACTACACAATTTCACTAACTTGATTTATTAATACATCATAATTTATCATATACACGAGCTTGCGTTGGACTGTATTTGAATCGCAGACAGTTCTACTTTGATTTGCTTTAAGCTGTTGTGCCACAATATCAAGTTAAATTGGAACCTTGCAATATTAATATGTGCTGATGGAAAATAGATTGAGACATGGCTTACACCTCATCGTAACCATATTAGGAGCAACTGCAGAACTGGGCTCCTTCTCCAAACTTGATTGTGATTCTTGATTGTATAGAGAAAGCAGAGTGTAGGAGAAGTATTTATTTTTTCCTTGTTGACTTGTAAGTCAAGCTCTTTACACCAAGTAACACTCCATCCTAACCAATCAAAATTTTAAACGATTTTCGATTTGAAATGTTGTTGTCAAGGTCTATACACCAACTAATACTCTTATCCTAACTTTTCTTGATTTTTTGACGCGAAATGCTTTCGTTAAGGTATATACATCAATTAATACTCTTATAGACTTTTCTCTTTTCCATGTTACCAGTTAAAAAAAAAAGACTTTTCAATCTCCAATAATAATTTAATTTGATTAAATAATTTTTTTCTATTGTTAAAGTTAATATTCTCAAGGTGCCAGAAAGTGATTTCTCCGATAAGGTATAAGTTGAGTGATTTTATTGGTACAAAAACAAGGTTAGTGATCTTACTACAAAATTTCACTAAATTGATATATAAATACATCATAATTAATCATCTGCATGAGCTTGCATTGGATCGTGTTTGAATTGTAGACGGTTCAACTTTGATTTCCTTTAAGCAGTTTTTGCAACAATATCAAGTAAAATTGGAACCTTGAAATACTGTGTGCTCCTGGAAACTAAATGAAGACATGGCTTACACCCAGTGGTAGAGCAACGGCACAATTAGGCTCATTTCTGAACTTAATTGTCAGTCTTTTTTGTGTAGAGAAAGTAGAATAAAGGAGATTTTTTTTTTTTAAGATGAAAATCTTTTTTTTTTCCTTCTTCTTGACTCTTAAGTCAGGGTCTATATCAATCAAAACTTTAAAGGATTTTGGACTTGAAATGTTGTTGTCAATGTTTATCTACCAACCAATACTCTTATCCTAACTAATCAAACTCTTGTGAAATGTTTTTGTCAAGGTCTATACACAATTAGCACTCTTAACTTTTCTTTCTCCTATAAAATTTAAATTGATGAAATAATTATTTCCTACTGTTAAAGTTAATATTCTCAAGTTGCGTTATTCTGCATTATGTCTTGTACTGTTTGATAAATAATATTAAAAATGTATAATTATTGGGTCAGGACTATTTGCAGAGAGTTGAAATTTGACGTCTTCATCCGATAATGTATCAAACAAAATTGTATTATTACAGGTGATAGAATTTTTGTGTTGTAGATTTCATTTGAATCTTTCTACGCAACGACTTTTGCATTGACTTGAGAATATAAGTTTGAGGGTATTTTCCAGCATTCATTTGAATTCACCGGAGAATGTGCATATATAATTGACCACTCTAAATTTGACTGAAAATGACTAGGTGAGCTTCCTGGAATTTATTACTCCAAAGCAACAATTGTAAATTTTCTTTCCTTTCTTGATAACTCAATATTATTTAACAGAGGAACCAAGCAAAAAATTCTTGATATCTTTTTCCTCTAAGTACTCCGATATCATCATTTTAGGATTTTCAACTTGAAATGTTGTTGTCTAAGTCTATACATCAATCACTACTCTTCACCTAACTAATCAAACTCTTCCTGATTTTTTGATATGAAATGTTTTCGTTAAGGTCTCTACATCAATTAATACTCTTATAGACTTTTCTTGTACATGTTCTGAATAATATCCGGCTTTTACTATTTTCAAAATCAACTTTTTTTCTTCTTTGAAATTGTAAAATTGCAAAAACAAAAAAATTGAAAGAGACGTCAAGTTGTTGGAATATAATATTTTCATTGTATAAATATTTTCTTTTTTCCTTTTTGTCCTAACTAATCAAAACTTCTATGAATTTTTGGCTTGTAAGTCAAGGTCTATACACCAAATAACACTCTTATGCTAACCAATCAAGATTTTAATGAAATTTTTACTTTTAATATTCTAGTCAAGACACACCAATCAATACTTTTTTTAAAAAACTTTAAATGTTTTACTCAAGGCCATTACTAGTGGCGGAGCCAGAGATTTTATGTAGGGTGTGCAAAATTTAAAGAAGCAAGTAAAAAAAAAAAAAAAAAATCCATTGAGTGGGTTCACATCCATCTTGCTCAACGTAACCTAGCGATTTTATCATAAACGACGTCAATAATTTATTTTCCACCAGATACAAAGCGTCTATTTTTTGGGTATAAATTGTATAAACTAAAATAATAGTTTTATAGTGGAGGGGTCGAGATTTTTACTGAACATATCACACATATTACATTGATTTATAGATTTTAGCTTAAATTTAAAGTTTTTTTCAAATCACACATATTACATTGATTTATAGATTTTAGCTTAAATTAAAGTTTTTTTCAATCTATGGATTTTGGTACTTCTTAATTTAATGGATGTATGTTAAATTTCTTGTGTTTTGATAGAGTGTGTCAGAGTTCTAATCAAAAGTTTCAAATCTCAATTAGTTCTCCCGATTCCCCTATAAAACTATGGAAGAAATTAACCCCTTATTAACTTTTTTTGGTCCAAACCTCCTAATAACCTACTTAGGGAGGGAATGGAAAATACAATGGTATATGTAATTGCATTTAACCTTTTCTTCCAGTTCTTTTGGTAGAAACTTGTTTGAAATATTATTTTATATTTCATACAACTAAATACCCAAACTAAAGTTTCTATTAAATTTAATAATTAATAAGTAGTATCTAATGACCCATATAGAAAAAAGTCAAATACAGTATAACTTTGTTTGAGGGAGAGACCGCGGAGACAGATAAAAAAGGTGTTTTTGAAGAATTAAAAAAAAAATTAAAAAGAAAGCTAGCTGAGATTAGGTGGACCCACAAAAAATCTCTTGAAAAAAGGGGTCTAACTTTAATTTTTGCCTTTCGCCTAAAATACAAAATGGTTTTACAACTTTTGAAAAAAAAAAAAAACGCAAGGCGGAGTTTCGTTGCAAAATTAGGCCTATTCGGGCAATTCAAGCAGAGTTCTTTTTTTTTTTTTTTTTTTTTTTTTGTGCCTAAAAACCCCGAATTAATGGGACTTTTTTCGTGAGTGAGGGTTCGAACCTAGATTCTTGGGATATTTTTTACTGCTACTTTTTTTTAAGCGAATGACAAAACTTAAAGAAAATAATTCCCAGGCAAAAAAATTAAAGATCAGCGCCTTTGAAGGAAAATCCATGCAAAAAAATGTATATCAAGGACCAAAAGTCAAGCCCAATATATTAAGGACCATTTTCTCATTTCTTAAACATTTGCCCAATATCTACACAATCCACCCGTTAACTTTGACCCACACCCAAAAAATATATCTATATATGGTGTTTATTTGATCAAATAAATTCTTATCTTTTTTCAACTTAATTCAATTGAAATCAATTATCAATTCTTTGAATGAAACACAGGCCCACTTAACTAAATCAATACTTTTCTACAAAGCACGTGTTCTCTCCTCTTTTATCTCTCTATTTGTTTTATTTATTTTTCTGTGCCCCTTTGCTTGTTTAAATTCACCACAGTTTTTGTGTTTGTTCTTTGCTTGATGCTTTTGTTTCATATGAAATTTATAGTTGATCCGATTCTTTTTGTTTCGGGTCAGTGTTAAAATAGGTGGTTTGCAAGGGCGGAGTTAGGATTTTGAGTTTGTGGGTTCTCGTTATGAATTAAATTACTTCGACATATTTAATGTTCAAAAACATATCTGAACTATCACTTTTTCTGAGTTTCACTTGCGATTTAGAGCAGATATACCTTCGTTAAGAAAATAGTGCATATATACCACTGTCGTTACACAAATAGTGCAAATATACCCATTTTGCTGCCAGATTTTTTTTTAAAAAAAATCATTTAGCTTATCTTTTAATTAAGAAATTGTCACGTGACTTTAAAAAAATAAGTCTATCTATTTTTATATTGGACTTATTTTTTAAAGCCACGAGACAATTTTTTTTGCTAGTGGGTTGTCTCGTTCGTTTAAAAAAAAGGGTCAACTACGTATATATACATCTTAAGGAGAAGTATTTATGAAACGTGACGATAGTTTTATATTTATAAAACATAACATTACAAATCCTATACAAAACATGCTTTTTTTTAAAAATATATATATATTTTTAAAAAAAGTTATTTTTTTATTTTTTAAAAAATTATTTTTTAAAAAAAGTTATTTTTTTATTTTTTTCAAAATTATTTTTAATTTTTTTTTAAAAAATTTTTTTTTTTGCTCAAAAATTTATGTATGAAAATTGTATGAAATTTGTATATCTCGCTCAAGGCTTAAAAAGTTCGCTCAAAATTTAGTGTGTGAAAACGGTATGAAAAATGCATGCAATGTATATCTCGTTCAAGGCTTAAAAAATCCGCTCAAAATTATGTGTATGAAAATGTGTGAAATTTGTATCTTTCGTTTTTGTCTTAAAATTTCGTCATATTTTCGTATATAAAGTTCATGTTAGATTTACGTATTATATACAACAACATTATATACAACTTTGATACAACATTCAAGACTTAAAATAATCGCTCAAATTTTTGTGTATGAAGTGTATATATCTTGCTCAAGGCTTAAAAAGTTCGCTCAAATTTTATGTATGAAGAACGTATGAAATGTGTATATCTCGATAAAGGCTTAAACATTATGCTTAAAACTTTATGCATGAGAATGGTATGAAATGTGTATATCTCGCTCAAGACTTAGAATTTCATTGACATTTTTCGTATATAAAGTTCATATTATGTTTCCTTTTTAATACAACTACAACAACATTGTAACAACTTTCATACAATATTCAAGGCTTAAAGTTTTCGCTCATAATTTTGTGTATGAAAATTATATTAAAAATTTTGCTCACATATACACATTTCATACAGCTTTCATACACAAAAAATTGAGGTAATTTTTTAAGCCTTTGAGCCAAAAAAAAAAAAATTTAAAAAAATTTTTTTTTAAAAAAATATATAAAAATTATTTTTAAAAAAAATTAATTTTTTAAAAAAATTAAAATACATTTTAAAAAAAAATATTTTTTGGAAAAAAAATAAGAAAACAAAAAATATATGAAAATCCGTCATGTTTCGTAATATATTATTGTGTTTTGTAAATAAGGAAAACTATCGTCACGTTTCGTAAATATTTCTCCTTAACATATGTATATATATGTAGTTTGGCCTAAAAAAATATCTACTTAGCTTTAAACAAAAATAAATCTACTCATTTTTTAAATGAACCAGACCCAACCACTAGAAAAAAAAAATTATGTTGTGGCTTTTTTTTTTTAAAAAAAAAGTCTACTAAAAAAGTAGATAGACTTAGAAATCAAAGTCCAGCCCATTTGAAGGGCAAACCGTGCAATTAGGGATCTTTGCCCATTTGAAGGGTAAAAATCAAAGTCTACCCATACGTAAAAAAAGGGATCTAAGAATTTTCTTTGTTTAATGAAACAAAGTAGTTCTCTCCTCTTTTATCTCTCTCTATTATTTATTTTTGTTTGTTTCAATTCTCCCCAGAATTTTCTTTGTTTAGAGATATGCTTGTATTTGAATCGTAGACGGTTTCTACTTTGATTTAAATGGAACCTTGCAATAATACTGTGTGCTGATGGAAAATATTAGGCAGAGTAAAGGAAAAGTCTGTTATTCTGTAAGTCAAGGTCTTTACCCCAAGTTACACTCTCATCCTAACCGGTCAAAATTTTTAAACCTGAAAATGACTAGGTGACCTTCCTCGTATTGACTACTCCAAAGCTACAATAGTAAATGTTCTTTGCTTTCTGCTATATATAACTCAATATTATTGAATAGAGGAACACAACAAAAATTTCTTGATTTCTTCTCTACCAACTTAATTTTTATAATTTTTAGTACAGAAATGGGTTATCAAAAACTTGCATTGTTTCTGCTATATATAGCCTTTCTCTGTCAACTTGTTTCCTCTTCATCCTTACCTCATTTATGCCCCAATGATCAAGCCCTTGCTCTTCTTCAATTCAAGCACATGTTTACCATAAATCCTAATGCTTCTGAATATTGTAAGTTTTCTCATCCAAAAACAGTTACGTGGAACAAGAGCACAGATTGCTGTTCAATGGGATGGAGTTTATTGTGAGGAGACGACTGGACAAGTGATTGAGCTTAACCTCCAATGCAGCCAACTACAAGGCAAGTTTGATTCTAACAGTAGCCTCTTTCTACTCTCCAATCTCAAAAGGCTTGATTTGTCTCATAATAATTTTTCCGGGTCGCTCATTTCGCCTAAATTTGGTGAGTTTTCTAGTTTGACACATCTTGATTTGGTGGATTCAGGTTTTTCTGGTCAAATCCCTTCTAAAATCTCTCATCTTTCAAAATTATACGTTCTTCGTATAGAGAGTAATGATCCATATGGGCTTAGATTAGGACCTCACAATTTTGAACTGCTCCTTAAGAACTTGACCCAATTAAGAGAGCTTGACCTTACCTATGTGAACATCTCTTCCACCATTCCTCTAAATTTCTCTTCTTTTTTAACAACTCTACTTCTTTCGGGCACACAGTTATTTGGTATATTGCCCGAAAGAGTTTTCCACCTTTCCGACTTGAAATCTCTTTATTTATCATCGAATCCCCAGCTCACTGTTGGGTTTCCCACAACCAAATGGAATAGCAGTGCATCTCTCATGGAGTTAGGTCTCAGTGGTGTGAATTTTACTGGTAGGATACCTGAATCATTTAGCTATTTATCTTCATTGCAAACATTGTACATGAGATCTTCCAATCTCACAGGGCCCTTTCCTAAACCTATATGGAATCTCACCAGCATAGTAAGGTTATCTCTTAGGGGAAACAACTTGAATGGCCAAATTGAGTGCTTATCTTGTAATCAAAGCTGGACAAAACTTTGGGACTTAGATTTTTCATCCAATTCCCTAACTGGTCTAATACCTTCTTGTATATTCTCCCTTCCTTCACTAATTGATTTAGACTTGAGCAATAATAGTTTCACTGGCAAAATTCAGGATTTCAAGTCCAATACATTGGATACAATTGTTTTAAAACACAATCAGCTGCAAGGTCCTATTCCAAAGTCACTCCTAAACCAGCAAAGCCTATCTTATCTTCTCCTTTCTCAAAATAATCTCAGCGGACAGATTGATTCAACTATCTGCAATCTGAAAACAGTGAAAGTGCTAGATCTGGGAAGTAATAATTTGGAGGGATCAATCCCCCAATGTTTGGGTGAGATGAGTGAGCTTTTGGTTTTGGATTTAAGCAACAATAGTCTAAGTGGGACAATTAATACAACTTTTAGTATTGGAAACACACTCATGATCATTAAATTGGATGGGAATAAGCTACAGGGGAAAGTGCCACGATCTTTGATCAATTGCAAGTATTTGGAACTCCTTGATTTAGGTAACAATGAGTTGAATGACACATTTCCAAATTGGTTGGGAACCCTACCTGATTTGATGATTTTAAGTTTGAGATCAAATAAGTTGCATGGCCCTATAAAAGATTCAAGGGCTGAAAACTTGTTTGCTCAAATTCGAATAATAGATCTCTCATCCAATGGATTTAGTGGAGAATTACCGGTGAGCCTTTTTGAGAATTTCCAAGCTATGAAAATAATTGATGAGAACAGTGGAACCCGAGAGTATGTAGCAGAAACTGTTTCTTACACAAGTTCTTTGATAGTGACAACAAAGGGATTGGATTTTGAACTTTCTCGTGTTTTGACAACAAACATAGTTATTGATCTCTCTAACAATAGATTTGGAGGTTATATTCCAAGTATTATTGGAGATCTCATTGGGCTTCGTACGTTGAACTTATCTCACAATGGCTTGGAAGGTCATATACCAACATCACTACAACAACTATCTGTGCTTGAATCACTGGATCTCTCATCTAACAAAATTGGCGGAGAAATTCCGCAACAACTTGCATCCCTCACATCACTTGAAGTCTTAAATCTCTCTCACAATCATCTTGTTGGATGCATCCCCAAAGGAAAACAATTTGATACGTTTGAGAACAGTTCATACCAAGGGAATGATGGATTACGAGGTTTTGCACTCTCAACAGATTGTGGTGGTGATGATGGGGTACCACAAGCGACAACTCCAGTTGAGCTAGATCAAGGAGAAGGAGATTCAGCAATGATCAGTTGGCAAGCATTTCTCATGGGTTATGGTTGTGGTCTAATTCTTGTATTGTCTGTAATATACATAATGTTGGCAACCCAAAATCCAGCATGGTTTTCGAGGATGGTTGAAGAATTGGAATATAGAATTATTACGAGAATGAAAAGACACAAGAAAAGAAATTAGTGCGTAACCTCTAGGTGTTCAACTTGATTTCTATCCTTCAAAATGTTATTTTTTTATTAGATTATTAGCAGAGTTCATGGCCTCAACTTGTACAATTCATCCTCATTATAATTAGTTGAGTAATTGGGCTCAAGCATAAAGTCAGTTAATAAATTATTGAGGTTATCTTGACCTTTGTATTTCTATCTTTCTACTCTAAAGAAACGTCAGTTAGGAGGCCGGATCGACGACATGGTTGCTTCTATGTCAATAAAAATTAAAATCAAGGGTAAGTTATACATTCTGGCTTATTTAGGTTAACTTACGTGAAAGAATCCTCCAGCTACCACTTTCTTCTTACGCTGAACTCATCTCACTGACTGCTGGACCGTCTTTTGGTTCATCGTTGTCTTTGCCGAACTAACCTCTTACAGTATTCAGGTTAGTTCTATTGTCTCTGAATTTTCCTTCTTCTTTCCTCTTTCTTTTTTTGTTGCTTTGCATATTAGTTTAATCTTTGTGATTTTCGCCCTACTTTGTCTCTAAAGCATTAAATTCAATTTTTATTCAAGCAACGAAGCTTCGTTTCCGCCTCAGGGTGTGTTTGGAGTAGATATTGTGTGTTGTTTGACCTGCTTGGCACAGTAACTTAACGTTGCAATTAGCTCTTAGAATTTCTATGTTCAATTTATTTCTTTCCATAATGTTTATGAAGCAATTGCGCATCCTACTGAAATTTATTACTCAAAGTTTGTAGACCTCTGATAGTAATATGTGTCGGGTGCTAATATTAATTTTGTTCAAATCGAAATTACAGTGCCGCTTTTGTGGCATAGACTCTATGTTTAGTTTGGAATGGTATCCAAAATGGGGATGGAACAAAAGCACTTTTTAGTAAAAGAAGATGGTAGGCATGTATAATCAAAGGGTTCCAAATAGTGTATTACACATAGCATTTCCGCTAACAGATACTAGGTGTATGATTTTACATATTGTTAGTGCTTTTGGAAAACATTGTTTATAATGCTATTACAACATGTTTATGCAATAGCTGTAATAATTTGCTTACTTGATTATGCCAATGCTCCAAGAGCACTCATCCATAAATCGATTACTGGTACAAATAACATAAAGAAATGTAACCAACGTTTATTGGAAAAAGCAACCCCAAAGATTTACCGGGCAGGGGGGGGGGGGGGGGGGGCAAAAGATCAAAATTACTCTAAGAGAAATGATTTTTGCCTTCAATACTGTAGACCTACAACAATAGGGAACTATCTGACTTGACATCTTAATGCTATTGATTAATCTTTTGAGTTCTTCATGTGTAATTCTTTTATTGTATAGCTTTACAAGAGTGTTTAAATTTTTTACCATTTTTGCTGGTGGAATCTCATAGGCCTCAGAGAATATAATAAAGTGATTTCTATGATAGACATGACAGTGCACCATGAGATTAACTAACAGTGCACCATGAGATTAACTATGTTCCATGTCTTTGACCAAATGACATTCTTCTATTGGTAATACATTAGAAACTATATAGATAAAGTATATGTAACAATCCTTTGTGGAAAAAGGAAGAGTTTTTCATGAAGATGCCTTTCAAGAAAATTGGTCATTCATTTGGAGTGAGCTGCTTTAGCATGCTTTTGGTGCTTGCAGGGAAGAGCTTTACTCAATGCTATTGGTAACTTGGGGCTAATAGGACCTTATGGAGATGCTTTAACTAAGCTCGAATGCGGTTTAGATTGGATGGAGTGGTTTCTACTCCATTGAATTCTCTAGGAGCCCTTTCTAGAATGGCTTACAGGTAGTATACATCATGTCATCAGTGCTGTTTAGATAAAAGAACAAGTTGTTAAATTTCAAGGAACACATTTAGCGTATTATGTTTTTTTAGATAGTTGCGATCAACTATGCTTAAATTGCCTTTAATTTTGGTTTGCTCAAAGCTTTATACTTTGTTGAAATAAATTGATCTCTTATGTAGGAATTTTATTATTTCCATTGGTCTATAACAGTGTAGGGACTGACAAGCAGAAGTTATTGGAGTTGTTTCTTGAAAACTTTAGTCAATATTGCTCATTTGGTAATGAATTTTCTCTGCCTGAGGACTTCTGTTACTACAAAGTTTAAGCTATAAACGGAGGAGAGAATAATGTCTAAGATGATTAATTTTGGAGAATTTAAAGAAACGAAAAGAAATATAATTTCCTATACAAGATAATAACTGCATAATTTTTGAAGTCAATGACTGACTTATTGATAAGGAAAAAAAGAGCAATAATGTTTAAATGTTTAAGCTTTCAATTGGAGATGAAATTATGCAATTTACCTGTATTTTTATTACTAACTGCACAAGTTCATGGTGAACATATTATGTCTCTGAACTCTCAATTGACAAGGCTAACATTGTTCTATAAGACTTTTATTGGATTGTAAAGTTTGGAATATATACTGACATGGTATATTGATGTGGATGTACGAATATAGCTACTCTACTCATACTTGATCAAATCTTTTTTTTTTTCCCTTCCTTAATCTGGTATGATGCATTTTGTTTGATGAGTCATTTAGTGGCTTTTTCCTGATACGTTCTGATTTTTAGATGCTTGTGTATTACTGACATTTTGGTTCCTTCATTGTTTCTGTCTTCTTCAGATTTACTCTCTGTTATGATAATTGCGTGTTCAGCTTCAGAGTTGGCTAAGTATTGCTTTTTCCTCTTGAGAGAAGACCAACATCCCAAAGTTGATCCTTATATTTTGGATGGTTAAGACTTGAGCATTAGGAATTATTGGTCATGTTATTGTCATTTATTGTTGGTAAGTAACAGGATACTGAAACTTTTTTTCAATTTATGTATGCTTTGAGTGGTAGACAATGATGAATCGTTGGAATAACTTCACATGCCAGACCAGCAGTTTGTACATGCTTCATTTCGGACAGAATGTTGTTGAGTACATCATCTTTGTTTTTTTCTTTCATTTTTCTATATTCTAAATTAGTACAATATGATGAAACTATTTGTAATATTGAGCTTATATGCAGATTTAGTGTCTGCATTTAGTTGAATTTCCTGCAATTATTGTAATAACTGTTTCACATTGAAGCGGTGCAAAATGTAAACGTTGGGCCCGTTGCTTGCACGGGCAGTACCAGTATATATTATAAGCCACAGTTTGGCGGGACGAACACAACACTCAAAGATTGTACAACAAGCAGTACAAATTGTACTATAGGGTTGGGCCTAACTCAACACGTGTATCTTTCTCTTGTAATTCAGTCTGCTCAACTTCTGAATACACAATGCTCCCATTCACTCGAAGACACATCTCTGTCTGTGAGTATCTCAACTTCCTTCTTTTGTTTTCTCTGTACTTCAATCTTTCACTTTGAAATTCTTTTGTTGACGGGTATGTAATTTTTTATCTTTGTTGTACTTGTGATGTCTGGTGAGTTTTACTTATTCTCTTTCTTTCTTCTTTGTTGCACCCATTTCTTGGTGATGGCATTTTCACCGATCTGATTTAATTTTCTTCATATCTTGGATTTTCTTTTGGTGAATTCTTACATGCAGGTCAGTATTTGTGCCCCTTTTGCTTAGGATTTTTCGGAAAGATACTTGATGTGTGTATTAGAATACATATCTGTTTTCTGATTTATATCTGGGTGAAGGTTGCAAGTGAGTTAAATAGAGGAAGAAGAAAGCACGTAATGACTTCCTCTCTCAGATTACTTGAAATGAATAATCCAGTTAAATCCTGAAGCATCTCCATTATGTAATTGGAAATTAAGTTTCTCATTGTAATCAGAATCAAGTTACTTAAATTTCTTCCTAAGGCTGCATTGGTGATGAATCATGAATGTTGTTTAGCCCACACATGGAATAAATCTGTTTTAGCTAGAGAATAGTGCATTTATGATCTATTTATATCTACTATATCCATTAAAACACGTCAATGCCCGTTGCAAATTGAATGTTGAGATTACGGAAAAATACAGAGCTTAGACAGCAAAGACTATGTGTATGAACTAATTTACATGCCTTTTTAGTAGCTGGTGACATATAAGCTCTGCAATACTTTTGACTCCTAAACTGGCACCTGGAAAGGTACTGCCTAGTTTTCTAGGCTCTTTTATTTTTCTTCAAAATCTGCTTAGTTTTTTGTTCCTTCTCCATGTGTTCTGTGTTTTCTGGCATTAGTTTCGAGCTTCTCATATGTTATGTCAATGGGATCGGAATAGGGATATGGAACTAAACAAATCATGGTCACACGTAAATAGAGTGGAGACTATGTAAACCAGTGATTTTAGAAGATATAGGCGAACAATATGATATATTGCTGGTAAATGTTTAGCAGCTGCAACTCCATTGCTTGCTTCGGGCACACACGCAGTATGCTTGGTAGAACTTGATATAGTTGAGGTACACTCTATGTACTACATTGAGTAGTTTCATAATGAGAATGTTGAATTACTCTTTAAGTGATTAAATGCTTAATAAATTGCCCATTGCAGTCAATATAGTGTGGCCTTTCTTGGTTTGTGTTTCCTAAATAAGAGTCCAGCAGTAATCGACTTTGATCATATTACTGGAGAATGTCACATTTGAATATATGTAAATGGATATAAACTCATAAGTTAATGAATACTTGGAACATTTAGCAAAAAAGTGGTTTCAAAAGCTTCAGGTTGACAGGGTTCAGATGATGATTAACAAATAACTACAGTGTGTTAAATTATCAATTCTCGCATGTGAGCTGGAAAAGTGGTTTCTGCAAGTCATGTCTAGCTTTAAACATTTAGTGCAGCGTCCGTACTCCAAATTGATGTGGAATATATTTTCGGTTCATTTCCAGTGAAGCAAGATTCATTTCCTTAGGTATTGGAAGGACAGGCCTGTAATAGTGCTATAAGCTCAGCATGTGTAAGTAGCTTTCGTATGCCTCATGAAAGATTCCATGAAACTGTCCATGTCTATCCCCTTTTCATGTTTTATTGTTTCACTCTCTCCGAAGTAGCATAAAATTCTTATAGATTTTCTGTACTCGGTATCCTTATATTATTTCCATATTGGGGATTTGTCATTTTGCAGTGTACGAGTATGGCAGAGAATGATGTTCCATGTACAGAGAATGCTAAAAACCTACTCTCCCTGTTCTTTAGAGATATAATCATATAAGGTAGTTGTAAAGTTTTTGCTTTTCCTTTTTCTCTTCTTGGTCATCAACTCACATTCTGGTATGACCGTATGAGCAAGAATTTTAAGGTTTGTCATTTCTTTCCGAGAAGGAATGCGGGATTCTTTATTGCCATAGTAAACAAGATTTTGCTTCTTTTCTTCTCCTTTGATGGAACAGATGTATGATTTACAGTTGCTAGTTTTTCATATTATTATCTTCCCCCTTTCCTTGACTGTCTTGCCTGGTATAAGTAATTTGTTCAGTGACTGAATGCTTGTTGGTGTCTTACCTTTAGGTTTCTGGGGAACTGTCTGCAGCATCAGCAGAACGCTATTCAATGGCGTCTCCTGGACCTGCCGGTGGTGCAAAACTCATCCATCCACTCACATATTCAACAGATGCTAACCAATCACGTAAGTTCCTCGTTTGTTCTACAAGTGCTTACAGAATTATCTGTTCTTCACCTCTGGTCTAGATTTTTGAGGCTTTACTTTGCTTATTTTGGCAGCTAACATCAGGGTTGTGGATCCAGTAAAGGAGTTTGGATCCCCTGGACTTGGCAATGTTGCTTGGAAAGAAAGAGTTGATGGCTGGAAAATGAAGCAGGATAAGAATGTCGTGCCGATGACCACTAGCCATCCTCGTTCTGCTCCTCCTTCGGAACGAGGAGTTGGAGATATTGATGCTAGTACTGACATTCTGGTGGATGACTCTTTACTGTGAGTTTTTTTAAATCTTTTGGCTATGTTGATGTATTTTCTGGTTTCTGAGTGGTTGTTTTGGTAGATCATCTCTGATATCTCTCTTTACAAAGAAAAAGGAGGAGAAGAAAACAGAGTATCTGTATTCATGATATGTGCTGAATCAGCATTCTGATGGAATGTTGAAGTGGTTGTTGAAGCATTCGAATTTTGTGTTGTCCTTGAACATAGCTCGAGTTTCTTCTAATGGTACATCTTTGTTGGTGCAGCAATGATGAGGCTAGACAACCTCTTTCAAGGAAGGTGTCTATTCCATCGTCTAGGATAAATCCTTACAGGATGGTCATTATCCTCCGGCTTGTCTCTGTATTTTCTTGCACTATCGGATAACGAATCCAGTGCCCAATGCATTTGCATTATGGTTGTTATCTGTAATATGCGAGATTTGGTTTGCAATATCGTGGATTTTGGATCAGTTCCCCAAGTGGCTTCCAGTCAACCACGAGACATATCTTGATAGGCTTGCTCTTAGGTTAGAGCTTGATCTTTTTCTCTTTGATTTTTCCCTTTTTTGTTTTGCGCGTTTCCATTTTATCTGTTATACTCAGTTTTAATCATGATGTATGGTAGGTATGATCGTGAAGGAGAGCCATCACAATTAGCTGCTGTTGACATATTTGTTAGTACTGTGGATCCTTTGAAGGAGCCTCCTCTTGTTACAGCAAATACTGTCCTGTCCATTCTTGCAGTTGATTATCCCATTGATAAGGTGTCCTGTTATATGTCTGATGATGGTGCTGCCATGTTGACATTTGAAGCCCTATCTGAAACAGCAGAGTTTGCAAGGAAATGGGTTCCTTTCTCTAAGAAGTACAGCATAGAACCACGAGCTCCAGAGTGGTACTTTTCTCAGAAGGTTGACTACTTGAAGGATAAAGTTCAAACATCATTTGTAAAAGAACGTAGGGCAATGAAGGTCAGTTTTAGTTTTTGCAGTGTCTTTTGTTGTTTTATGTTTGTTGTGTGCTCATAATGTTTCTTGGAATCATAATACAGAGGGAGTATGAAGAGTTCAAAATTCGCATCAATGCCCTTGTTGCAAAAGCTCAAAAGGTCCCTGAAGAAGGATGGATAATGCAAGATGGCACACCATGGTCTGGGGATAACACCAGGGATCATCCTGGGATGATTCAGGTAACTTTTAGTTCTTCTTTGTTGGATGTGATTTTTAGGACAAACGATATCAGTGTTGCTCTTGTCCACTACTTCTTAACTTTCTCTGAAAATTCTAATTTCTGTTAACTGCATTATCTCTGTTGTTTACAGGTTTTCTTGGGACAAAGTGGAGGGCTTGACAGTGATGGAAATGAGTTTCGAATTATGTTTCTCTGAAAATTCTAATTTCACAAAAAGGCTGGTGCCATGAACTGCATTATCTCTGTTGTTTACAGTATGTTTTCTTTTTCTCTTTCCAGTGGAGATCTTGACTTTAAATGTGGACATCCTTATCATATACAATGACTGTGCAGGTTCGCGTGTCAGCGGTTCTCACTAATGGACCTTTTATGCTCAATCTTGATTGTGATCACTACATAAACAAAAGCAAGGCGTTGAGAGAGGCAATGTGCTTTTTAATGGATCCTAACCTTGGAAAATATGTCTGCTATGTTCGATTCCCTCAGAGATTCGATGGTATTGATAGGAACGATCGATATGCCAATAGGAATACAGTTTTTTTCGATGTAAGTTTGAACTTCAGTAACAGCGAGTGACTTATACTCAGTCAGAGGCTAGAATAGTGTTTATTTCAGTTCATGCACTTTTATGCTCAGATTAATTCATGTGGATCTTGATGTGAAATCACTGTTGTTTGTTGAACCAGATTAACTTGAGAGGTTTGGATGGAATTCAAGGCCCAGTGTATGTGGGTACTGGATGTGTATTTAATAGAACAGCTTTATATGGTTATGAACCTCCTATTAAGCCAAAGCATAAGAAAGCAGGGTTCCTCTCTTCCTGCTTCGGTGGATCAAGAAAGAAGAGTTCTAAATCAAGTAAAAAAGGCTCAGACAAGAAGAAATCTAGTAAGAATGTTGATCCCACTTTGCCAATATTCAATCTGGAGGATATAGAGGAGGGAGTTGAAGGTATAGTTTAAATTACTAATCTTTTCAGTTCATGCTTATTAATGTTATCTTTGTCTGAGTATTCGCCAATTCCAGAATGATCATTCTGATGCTTATCCTGTCACACCTTGCGCAGCAACTCCTTTTTTAGTAAGTTAATTGGCAAATCTATTGCATCAGGGAAAAAAAGAAGGAAAATTGCAATTTGCTAAATGTCTCTTGGATTTAGATACCAGTATTTTTTTTTCCTTCTTAAAAAAATATCTACCTTGTTGTTCATTACTTCATATTACCTCAAATATTCTTTATGAAATTACTTCTGAACTGGAAATAGAAGATAAACCCTATCTTTAGTCAGTAGTACTTGTAGAGTACTCGGAACACACCAGGTAATGGTTGATCAACACTGAGAACTTTGTCCTATATTATTTTGCTGTCTTCAAGCGCACATTAGCTTTATCAAAATGTTTCTTCATTTAGCATTTGTCTTAGTTTTGCACTTATATAATTGCTCTCATTCAAAATATACATTTTTTTATGAATCTTCCTGTCTTCCCCTTTAATGGTAAATTATTTTAGCTCTCATTCCACACTTCCTGTTAGAAATTATTTTAGCAAAAACAACTAATTATATGTGTGTACGTAGAATGTCAAGCCAAAAAACTTAATTCTATTACTAAAAAAATTTAACAGAGAAAAAGAAAAAATGCAAAGCAACAAAAACGGTAAACAAACCTGTAGACTTTTTAAATTTCTTAAAAGGATCTTCTCCCCAATATTGTAATGTCACGTTGTTGCAATCGACAAACTATGGCTCCTGTCAGCATTATTACAACTTTAAAATCTTCAAAATCCCACTCACTACTAATAAAAAATAAGGCACAATATTAATAAAATTGCTGGAATAAGACCGAACTCAAAAGCTTAAATCGCGTAAGCCGGGATCTAAAAATCATAAAATATAAAGGTATAAGCATACTTTGAATATAAAAGCGCTCCTTTTTTTTTTTTTAATCTTTTTCATTGTTCACTTTTCGGAACATAAACCTAGAAATTCTCATGAACTAGTGGTCATTGGGCGATCTAGGGCTTTAATTGATGTGCTTTTATCAGTGGAAAGAGAAATCAATTGTTGAAGAAGGGTATGGAAAAGTGGGGAATGGTATGCGGCTGCCGTAGGGATTTAGGTTTGAGAAATCCTCTTCGGCCAATTGTACTAATTTGTGTTTCCTTTTACCTTTCTATAGTGTAACAAAAGTATATAACAAACAAAATTACCTAATGCAAAATAATGATAATAAATATATACTTTACTTGAGAAGATTTGTGAAAGAGGCCACTTTCAAGTTTCAATTGGGAATAAGACCACTCAATTTCTTTTTAATTATTTTTTGGTATTAGGGTTTAGAAAAAAGAGAATGAGGTATATTTCATAATTTTAAAAAGTTTGGAGGTTTTAAGTTATACACTTAAGTCCCTGATGACTTGTAATAAAATATACAAAGCCCCTCTCTCTTTCTCCTAAATAATGCATAAGTCCCCTTCGCTCTCTTCACTCTCTTCTCTATCAAGACCACCCTCTCCAGTCGATTTTTCTTCTCTCTAGAGCCCAGAAGCTCTTCGATCGTCGTCCTCAGGTATGTTAATTAATTTTGCATCAGTGTCGAAGCATTTTAGGATCCATAGTGCCTATTTAAAAGTATGGTTTGATTAATTATTTTTTCGATCTTGATAAAAACCTAGTGTTCATAAAGTTATACTTTTTTCCAAAACCTTTGAAGTTTTGCCTTTTTTTTCCATCAAAATGTGTGTTATTTATACTTATTTTACTTGTTTCGATCTTTCTTTTGTGTTTTTTTTTTGCTTTTTTTAAATTATGCTCTTCGTAATATACTTTTGGTCGATTATTCTTATTCCCTATCTGGAAAACAGGCAAAATAAAGTCCCTATTTGAGGATGGTTCAGATACAACCGCTACGTCCCCGTTCAAGATGGTTCAAATACATATGGTTCAGATACAGTTGAGAGTTGAGAGTGATGGTTCTTATATCGTGGTTTAACAAAGTTTATATTGTTTATATATAGATCGTATAGATGCCTAGTTGTAGAGGAAGAAGAGGAAAAATACCCCCCCCCCCCCCCGTTCTAGTGATATGGTTCAAGCCTGTTCTACTATGGATTGTATGGATAAAAAAAAAAAAAAAAGAAGTAGTCGAGATGTAAAAGAAAAAGAAGTGCGAGAAGGCTGAGTGAGTCTACTCGAGACCACGTTGATGAGTGTAGTGTTGATGGTGATGAAGGAGATAGAGTTGATAGTAAAATTGAGAATGATGGTTATGTATCTAAGAATGGAGGTGTTTGATCAAGAAAGATAATGGAGGAGTTTGATCAAGAAAAGAGACAATGGAAGAGTTTGTTCGAGAAAAAAGACAATGGAGGAGTTTGAACTTTTGGTCGGTTTTATATAAGAAGGATGTATTGTTAAGGTTGTAAATTTAAGAATTTTTGCTTTATTACGGGTGTAGAGAAATTTGTGGGCCGTCGGTTGAAATAAAGCCCAGTGTGCTGGGTTAATTCTAATCCAAACCGAAAATAAACTACCTTAGTTTATAATAACTCACTGCTTAGGACAATCTTAGACCATTTTGGTCGATGAGAAACCAGAGAAATAAAGGCGATCGTTGGAATGAAAATCATGCTGAATTTGCACTAGTCTAAAGGAAAAAAAAATCGCTAAACCTCAAACCCCAACCCCAAACCCCAAACCCCAAATTTCACAAATCTAAGGGATCGTGGATAGGTCCATCGTCAATAGCTAACAGTTATCATTTAGGCTTGACTTCACGCATTGTCAATAATTATCCACATGTTACATATAGACCAAGGACAATATTTGTCTAAAAATCCATAAATAAATAAAAGGACATGCCATTATTTAAACATTATAATAGCACTTTAATATATTATATGAGAGTCCCCATCCATTGAGCACATGATCAAAAGAGTTTTAAGACAAGTAATGGTACTTCAAAGCCTAATATTTGTCTAGAAAAAATCATAAATAAATAAAAAAAAGGATATTAAACATTGTATAAAAAAAAGGATATTAAACATTGTAATAAAACTTTAATACATCATAGGAGAGTCTCCATCCATTGAACACATGATCAAAATAGTTTTAGGACAAGTAATGGTACTTAAAAGGCCAATATTTGTTTAAAAAGCCATAAATAAATAAAATAAAATAAATAAAAAGACTTGATACTATTTAAACATTATAATAACACTTTAATATATCATATGAGAATCCCCATCCATCATACACATGATCCAAAGAGTTTAAGCACAAGTAATGGTTATCCTTAAAACAAGGTTGTGCTTTGAGAACAATAACTAATTGGATAGTAGTGTTATGATTACCATTACTTGTCCTAAAACTCTTTTGATCATGTGTTCAATGGATTAAGACTCTCATATGATGTATCAAAGTGTTATTATAATGTTTAAACAGCGGTATGTCCTCTTTTTATTTTATTTTATTTTATTAATTTATGGCTTTTTTAGACAAATATTGGTCTTTTAAGTATCATTACTTATCCTAAAACTCTTTTTATCACGTGTTAAATGAATGGTCACTCTCATATGATGTATTAAGGTGTTATTATAATGTTTAAATAGTCACATGTCCTTTTATTTATTTTATTTTATTTTTATTTATCATGGCCTTTTAAGTATTATTACTTGTCCTAAAACTCTTTTGATCGTGTGTTCAATGGATGAGGACTCTCATATGATTTATTAAAGTGTTATTATAATGTTTAAATGGTGACATGTCCTTTTTTATTTTATTAATTTATGGCTTTTTTAGACAAATATTGGCCTTTTAAATATCATTACTTGTCCTAAAAGTCTTTTGGTCATGTTTTTAATGGATAGGAACTCTCATATGATGTATTACAGTGTTATTATAATGTTTAAATAGTGGTATGTCCTTTTTTTAAATTTATTTATGGCTATTTAGGCAAATATTGGCCTTTTAAATATCATTACTTGTCCTAAAATTCTTTTGATCATGTGTTTAATGGATACGGACTCTCATATGATGTATTAAAGTGTTATTATAATGTTTAAATAGCAGTATGTCCTTTTAAAAAAAATTATTTATGGCTATTTAGACAAATATTGGCCTTTTAAGTACCATCACTTGTCCTAAAACTCTTTTGATCATGTGTTTAATGGATGGGGACTCTCATATGATGTATTAGAGTGTTATTATAATGTTTAAATAGTGGTATGCCCTTTTTAAGAAAAATTATTTATGGCTATTTATACAAATATTGGTCTTTTAAGTACCATTACTTGTCCTAAAACTCTTTTGATCATGTGTTCAATGGATGGGGACTCTCATATGGTGTATTAAAGTGTTATTATAACATTTAAATAGTGGCATGTACTTTTATTTATTTTATTTTATTTTATTTACTTATGGGTTTTTAGACAAATATTGTCCTTGGTCTATACATAACATGTGGAAAATTATTGACCATGCGTGAAGTCGAGCCTAAATGATAAATGTTAGCTATTGACGATGATCGGTTTATGGTATACCTATCCACATTCCCTTAGATTTGTGCAATTTGGAGTTTAGGGTTTGTGGTTTTATTTTTTGTTCGTACACTCTTCGTCATCACTATCAGGATCATCCTGTCACCTTGTTCATAGAAATCTAATTCCAACATTTTGAGGTCTCCTCCAGTTTACTATATATAATCACCTACTATAATATGTTCTATAATATATTGACGGCATAATAAATCTATAATAGGCTACGGCTATGGTTTATGACGCAATGTTTGCCATAATAAATCCATAATAGACTACGACTATGGTCTATGACTGCAATCGACGCCATACTAACTACTAAGTCGTTCGGGATTGATTTTTTGATGAAAAGTCGAAACTTTCGCCGGAATTTTCGTGGGAAACGGGATCTGAAAAGTGGATAAATCGGGAGCTTTTGGAGGGAAATTTTATTTTTTTAATTTTTTTGGGGTTAATTAAAATATTGGGGGTTGGGGGCCAAAGTATAGTTTTCAAAACTTTGGGGCTGAAATTTGACTTGACACGGCTCGACATGCTTGACGTAATAAATAATGGCCAAAACTTTTAATTTTGAAGACATGGCCTTTTAGCAAAATAACTTTTCAATAAGGCCTTTTGGCCAACTCCACTTTTACTTTAAATAAATGGAAAAAGTCAACTATTCATATGGAATAAATATTATTCTAAAATATGTATTCCGTTAAAGCTTTTACAGTCAGATATTCAGATTTAATTAAAGTGTTAATACTAAATATAAGAAACTAAGTAATTAAGATGCATTTATTTCATAATACTCTATCAAAATAGATATCGATATAATAAATCACAACCCACTAGAAAAAGATAAACCTACAATATAGCAAAGTATATCCTGAATTCCTTTGGCCATTGCAACAAATTTATCTCCCCAGTTGACTATAGCAGCACCAGAAAGCCAAAACTGGATGGCCTAAACTCAATTATTGATGCCAAATGGCAGGCAATAATTGGCCCCTCAATCGTTTCTGGATTGTTTTTAAAGTTGATTAGGAGTTTTGTTTTGTACAGAAATACATTAAAATCAAACCCCTCCAAAAAATTAAAGCATGAGTTAAGTGTAAGTCTTAGTGCCCCTAAGGATTGGTGGATGACATAATAAAGGGAGTATTCTGGGCCCTTTGACTTCTTAGGATATTTGGCTTTTGCCATTGCACCCTCATTTTTCCATTTAGAGTAGAATATTTGTCCCAACTTTTCAGTGGTGTACCAACTTTCCACACCCTGCCTAATAAATATGTCAACCAAGCTCTCCTCATGTCACTGTCAAGTAAAACTTGCAACTCTTACCACTTCTTTGTGGGTGAGCTATAGAGAGAGTGCAAAGAGATTGAAATTTCTTGCTAGAAACATAAACAAAAAGATAGGTCTTTCTCTGCAGATCAGTGGGCTTTTACTTTTGATGTCCTTGGTAAATTAACTTCTTTAACTTCTTTTTCCTCCTTGCAAAAAATCTATTGGATATTTTGATGTATCAAAAGCCCCTTCTAATACTAGCTAGTTAAACCCACTCTGTTTATGTGTACATAGTTAAGATTTAGCCATACTATTAAGTCTTGCCTAATGTGCATAAATATTTCATGTACATGATGTGCAATTGCGACAGTAGTTAAATATAGCGTAATAGCTTATCCTCAATAATTTATCTAAAAAATTTTTAATCATTTGCATGCACCATTCTTCTTCTTTCTTTTTTTTCTTTTTTTTTTTTTTTTGGCTAAACACCATTCTTCATTATTACTCTTGAGTTTAACCGCAGTTCGTCATTTCTCTTTTTGTTCTGCAATTTGCAGGTAATATCGTCCCCTTCATCGTGTTCCTTTCTCCAATGTGGGTACCCGCTTTCTTGCATCCTTAAGAGCTTTCACTAATTATTTATGATTATTATCTAAAAAATAATACACTTTGACATTTTGCAGGCCACCTAAAATTTGCAAGAAGAAATCAACGAAAGGTTATCAATCAATTCCATATGTGGTCGCTCTCTTCGGTTTCATGCTTTGGATTTACTATGCATTTCTCAACACAAACACTGCCCTTATCATCACTATAAACCAACGTAGATAGTTTCAATGAAGACACCAAAGGAGTTTATAGTGATGATAAGAGCGTTGTTTCTTGAGAAATGCATAGTAAATCCAAAGCATGAAACTGAAGAGAGTGACCACATATGGAATTGATTGACAACCTTCTGTTGATTTCTTCTTGCAAATTTTATAAAATGTGGCGCTGCAAATCTCAAAGTGTATTACTTTCATATAATGATCATAAATAGTTAGTGAAAAGCAAGAAAGTGTACCCACATTGAGAAAAGTTTAACACGATGAAGGGGAGACGATATTACCTACAAATTGCAGAAGAAAAAGAGCAATGGCGAATTGCGGTTAAGCTCAAAAGTAATAACGAAGAATGGTGTTCACCCAAAAAAAAAAACGAAGAATGGTGCATGCAAATGATTAAACAAATTTTAGGTAAATTATTGAGGATAAGCTAGTACGCTATATTTAACTACCGTCCCAATTGCACATCACGTACATGAAATATTTATGCACATTATGCAAGACCTAATAGTATGGCTAAATCTTAAGTATTTACACATAAACAAAGTGGGTTTAACTAGCTAGTATTAGAAGGGGCTTTTGATACGTCAAAATGTCCAATAGATTTTTTGCAAGGAGGAAAAAAAGTTAACTTACCAAGGACATCAAAAGCTAAACCCCAGTGCTCTGCAGAGAAAGCCCTATCTTTTTGTTTATGTTTCTATCAAGAAATTTCAATCTCTTACACTCTCTCTAGAGATCACCCTTTGGTCGACATATTTATAGGCCGTGGGAAAGTTGGGACAAATATTCTATTCTAAAATGGATAAAGAGCACTTTGAAGAAAGAGGGTGCAATGGCAAAAGCCAAATATCCTAAGAACTCAACAGGTCCCAGGATGCTCCCTTCGTTATGCCATCCACCAATCCCTATTGGCAGTAAGGCTTACACTTACTCATGCTTTAATTTTTTGGAGGAGTTTGATTTTAATGTATTTATGTATAAAATGAAATTCCTAATCAGCTTCAAAAACACCAGAAATGATTGGGTGGTCAATTGCCTGTTATTTGGCATCAATAATTGAGTTTAGGCCATCTAGTTCTGGCTTTTTGGTGCTGCTATAGTCAACTGGTGATGTGAAGACCTAATTTTTACTAAACTTAAGTTTTTACACCAGCATTTAAACAATTCTTTTAGATCTAGATTAGATATTTTAATTATTATTTCATTTTTAGTATGTTTTAATTTTAATAAATCCAAAAGAATAAAAAAAAAACACTACAAAAATAGAGAAACGTTTTAGGATAAGTTTTGTTTTTATTTTCAAAAGAAAAAAAATACAAAAAGTATACGTTTTCTTTTAGTTTAGGGTTTTAGTATTCATTTTATTTTGGACTCTCTATTTAACATCTTTATTTTTTAGTAGTCATCTAAAAGTAGTTAATACATTTAAGATTATATTTTATGTTTATCTTTTAAAGAATGGAAGAGAAAACACAAAAGAGGAAAAAGACAAAATAAACAAAGGATAAAAAGCTACAATTGGAAAGAAAATACGACTAACTTAAAGAAACTAACGTGTCAACCCCCATGATCCCCAAGTGTCCAAGTACTAACTAATCCTAAACTAACCAGTAAACCATTTCTTAATCCTACTCCCTCACGTCCCACACGCGCACGACACAACACACACACGCGCACGACACCACACACACACACGCACGACACAACACACATGCATATCTATATATATAAGTGAACCTATTTGACGGACAGTTTAAGAAAGAAGAAGCGTGATCATGGGCCCTAAATGAGCATATATTTGTGTGGTTATAAATCATCGCATTAAGGTAAAGTGTTTCAAATATAGAAAAGTCATTCTTTTTTTAAAATGGTAATAAGGAAATAGGTTTACGTAAATTAAAACAAATGGAGTATAATATATTATCCAAGCACAACGTACAAAACAGGGGGACACACAAAACGACAAAAACAGAAAAAACACGTGCACAAAAAATATATCCAGAGAACACAAAAGAAAACCGTGAGCAAAAATACTAAGAGGAAAAAATACCTAGAGCAATTTAGGAGTTTCGGAAAGGTTTGGTTCGAGTTCGAGGTATTCGTTTGCGGTTTCGAGTTCATGGATCTGAAAGTTAGTTATTGTTAATTTGGAAATCAGTAGATTGTAGCCGTTTTCTTATAGTGAATTAATATTCACAAAAGGAACCGCTCAATCTTCTTTTTATAGTTTACATGTCACGATTATGTGAAACATTATTCCAATGTTATGAAGTTTTCCTCAGATTCGCATGTGTTTAACCGGTTGTTATCCTTCGACGTTATAATTGTTGGGATATATACTATTAATCATGTGTTTAGATATACTATTCATTATAAAATAATTATTTATTCATTTTTTAATAAAGAATTAAATAGATCATGTACTAGTATGTGTGTCTTTACTTATATAGTAGATGATTTAGTGTATAGAGTTTAGCTTATACATGAAAGATTAAATCATCGGTTCTTATAAATATAAAGTTTATGTTCACAATTTAAGATGGAATTTGGACAAAGCCATCAGTATGATTGTAGCACAAGATTAATATAATGTATCTTCATTATGGAAACGGTATAGTTGTGTTTCTTGTGCTAGTACATTTTGCATGTATTGAACAGACCAAAGTAGAGATAAGTTTTTTTGTACTGAATATATAAAACAAATTCTCTAGTTCATTAAATGTACTTATACTCTTAATCTTGATATAATTATTATGATCAATGTGATTTGTTCATTATTTTGATTTATTAAAAGGTACGACTCAATTGCGTGTCTATGTATTCCCTGGTAAATTGATAATGGCAAAATACATTTATGAAATAATAATTAGTTGATAGAATCTATATCACAATTTTGAGATTGATAATACCCCTTTATGAATGCTTATAAGTCTCATGTGAAAACCCCCGGCAGGTGGATTTTGTATCCGTCACACGATATAAGTTAAGCAGAAATATAAATGATTCAATTAGTCAATGAATTAAATTGTCAGTAATTTAACTTAATTGATAGTGTCTGTAATCTTAACATGCGGAGTTAAATAATATTTAATAAAAGATTTCGAAATTGAACTGAGGAGTGCAGTTACGATTTTTTAGTGGAATAATTCATAATTTATTATGGTAGGATTAATTTAGATATTTTGAATTAATTCCATAATAGGAAGCCTCGTTAATTAAATTTTGTGGTCCTTGCTGTGCCTGAATAATAAAGAATTAAATGGAATATTATTTCTTGGTGGAAAATAAAGACCAAACAGGTTTTGGAAAAGGGAAACCCTAAACCTATAGTTATAAATAGGAGTCTTATTCCATAAGGAGGCTAAGGGTTTTACAAGTTTCTACACTTTTTCCATAGAAATTCGCCCACACGAATTTCATAAATTCTGGTATTATTCGGGTTACATAGCAGAAGATCTGTGGAACTGAAGGATGATGATCTCGTGGATGTCGTGTGTTCGTGGTTGAAGATTCGATTCTTGTCGCGGTCACGCTTCAAGAGATAAGTATCAATTTTATGTTTAATTAATATCTTGATTATGTGTTGTCTATATTACATGCAAGTTTGATCCCCACATTTTGTTCCGCCATTTTGCTCGTATTCCATCAATTAGCATCAAGAGCCACACTTGCATCTAACTAGATAACATAACGTATATTTGGATGTATGTTCGATTATATACATGAATGAATACACGGTTATAAACCTAGGTTCTTCTCTGTAGCCGAAATCAATTTATTTGAATACTGATTGGCTATAGCAGTGGTATACAATTTTACTGCGTGGCAATCTGTTATTGCATGATAGTTACTACTTATTGTTTTGCAAAGTTAAAAGAAGAGAAGTGGGCGGCTATGGGATAGAAAAGCCGTAGATTAGGCTTTGCATAGGAGTCAAAGATTCCAATCTTTGCTTGGTTCTTTTAATTTAAGAAAAGGGAAATCGGACAAAGCTAAGGTTAAAGGCTACTGCTGATGGCAAGAAGATTTCTAAGTGAAACAAATTTTCTGCTTCATTCACAGACGTGGCTAAACAAAAGAATTTGAACGGGGTTTCATTTTTATTTTTATTTTTGGTCATCAAGGTTTTTATGCCGTGTTTTTGTTGGAAAAAATATCCTGGAAATCACGGAAATATTCGTAGGCGCTTGTCAATTAAGACATTATTCTTAAGAATATTTCCCCCGGTTAAGGTGTATTCCCCCAGGATTCAATAAGCTCTTCTAGTACAAAATTAAGAGCCAGAATCTAACAAAGATTAAATAATTTTATAAAATCCAGCAAAAGAAAGTGAGGAGTAGAAGAATGTTTTTTTTTCTTTTTTGTGTGTCCCCTATAAAGTAAAAGATATTGGAATTTATAGGCTTAAGAATTTAAATCACTGAACGTTTGAATGGATAGCCATAGAGGCTAATCAAAGCTAATAAAATAGTCAGCAAATGACGTGGGAATTGAATACAAATAATAGCACTTAATGCTATTCAACGATATCAACGTTGCCATCAGTTACTATTTCAAAAAGTTGACAACTACAGATATTTGATATTATTAGTATATCAAATACTCATAAAGAAAGAATTAAGGAATGAAACTAGATCATAAAAGGTGAAAGAATTAAGGAATAAATCTAGACCATAAAAGGTCACCAATTTCAACCATAAAGGCTGACCAAAATTCAGTTACAAAACGTTTGGGACACTCAATTTCTCTCATTAAGAAATCTGCCATTAAGGCTAATAAACTATAGAATTAATACTCTTATTTCAAAGTAGACATTAGGAATAGCAGACATTAGGAATAGCCCCTCTATTTTTGAGATATTAAATAGAAAATAATATTTTTCTAATAGTTTTACCGTGTCAAAATGATTTGACTAGCATGTTAATGATTTCTTCAAAGTTATTTTTGACTTGATTGAGCATCAGAATAATTAATTAGCTAAAGGGATTATTTAGCAGAATATTGCGTTCATGGGTATTATTATCTCCTCCTATTATAAGGGTATAAATTAAGGTTTTGTGATCAGTAAATAGGTACCATCAAATTGGTTTATTTATTTGGAATCATGAAATTCTTAATAGTTTTATACATGCGAGATTACATTGACACATGGATTGAGAGTTATGATTAATAAATAGGATCCACTAATATGGTTTATTTATTTGAGTCATTGAAATATTCTCAATGTATTGTGAAAATTGTCCTTGAATACGTGTATACTAGTGGTGGTGTTTGATTTGCTGCTAGAAAATTTATCTTTTAGTTGCCAGCAACACTTAATCAATTCATGAGAAGAGGTATTGAGTTTTTCACCCGAAAGGGGGAATATAATATCCTAGATTCTTAGGTGTCTTAATCGAGAGCACAATTTGTTGTAATTAGGTTTTGTGTGTCTTACCCAAAAGAAGGGACGCAATGTATGCCTTGAGTTCGTGGGATAATTATAAAAGGAGAATAGGAATATAAATCAAATTATTTAATTCTTAGCTATGCCTAAAACGGTTATTTTTCAGATTTGGCTATAGTTTGGCGGTCATGAACTTCATGATCTCTGATTAACCTAAAATTTGGTGTGTTCATTGAAAACTCCCAGTAAAAAATAATCTTTGAGGCTATTTAAATGGGTTTTAGGTTGTTCATTCGGATTAAAATGTGTTTTAAATATGAAAAACTACTCTTTATGTCAATTTTATTTATGTTAAATCTGGAACATGATTACACATGATGAGTCAACATGAAATTGATATATGATAAGGATATATATCATATTATGTTTTCCTTAAATCGCCTGAATTGGTTATTTTTCAGATTTGGTCATAGTTTTGGAGATCAAGAATTTTACGAACTCCGATTGACCTGAAATTTTGTAGGTTCATCAAAAACGACCCAGTAAGAAATATTCACTGCTTTGCACTGAATCATGTTGTTTTTCGGTAATTCGGGGTTGTTTAGATGGTGTTTTGGGCAATTTTCGCTTTTTGAAAAAATATTTTTTTAGGAAAAAATTACTTGGCTATGATCTAATGGTGATAGAGATTCTTCCTTATGGTTTTCATGACTAAATACTAGTGAAATAATAAATTTATGTGTTGACTTTAGGACTTCCTCCCCATCGGATAGATTTATTATGGGTTGTCATTAGGTATAATCACTACTTATTGATAACTTGTATTAACTCTGCATCTAAGTTACATGTTCATTCAATGGAACTAGAGATAATGATAATGACAATCACTTGGCTTAAATTAGCAAGAGATACTCTTCGTCTGAGTGAGCTCTAGTTTTAAATTTATAGAGTGAATATCTGACATCACACATATATGTTGCATGAATTGTTCTTTTATATTGAAATTTGTTGTTCAAGATGCATGGATATCTATGTGGTGTGTTTTGAATTTTATATTCAATGATTACATAAACATGCTAATTTTCAGAAAGCCACACTGAGATTATTTAAACATATTTGAAAATCTTGTTCGTTGTTCTTGATTCATGTATATTAGTACGCTAATGATGATATGTGATAAAAACTAATAAACAAATGTATATGTTTTTTAAATTCTATTTTGACTGGAAAAGAAAAAAAAAAGATTTTTTTTTAATCCAAATTGGTCATGGTTTCGGAATTCTGATTTTTGATGAACTTCGATTGACTTGACATTTGGCAGGTTCATCAGAAACGACCCACTGAGAAATACTCACTAGCTTGGCTTGTGAACTGGGCCCTTTTGGGCCATCCGGGGTCGTTTAGATGGGTTTTTTGGTCGTTTTTCTATTTTATGAAATTTTTTTGTTAAATAAAAATTTTATTTCTTCAAACAGTGGTGGTAGGGTTCATTCTCTATGGTCTCCATATATAACAGTGATATAATTAGTTTATATGTTGACGTAGGTCTTCTTCCCATCGGATAGATTCATTATAGTAAATTATCTTGCTTCCTAGTTAGTTGATAGCTTGTCTTGACTCTCCAACTGAGTTACACGTTGGTTAAATGGAACTAGGGTTTACTAAAAGTAATATTTACCTAACTTAAATTAGCAATTTACTCTCCATCCTTTTTTAATTTATGGGTGAATTATCTGGCATTATTCATATAGTTTGCATGAATAGTTAAGTTTCCCTATCGAATCTAGGTATGTTGTATGCATGGTTGTATGTGTGATGTGTGTTTTGAATTTTATTATTCTTACTACATAACTAATGATATATTTAATGATTATATCTCAACTTCTCAATAGACTTTATCCAGCCCACTTACTACTAGTT
Organism: Lycium ferocissimum; assembly: GCF_029784015.1. Taxonomy (NCBI): domain Eukaryota; kingdom Viridiplantae; phylum Streptophyta; class Magnoliopsida; order Solanales; family Solanaceae; genus Lycium; species Lycium ferocissimum. The sequence goes on along the minus strand of NC_081351.1, from coordinate 24,215,477 downwards.
AGGAACTTCGTCTGATAGAGATAAGACATTAATTTAAAGAATGCATTATATGTAACTTCTGTTAGAAAGAATCTTTTTTCAGTTCTAACCAAAAGAGAGATGGATAGTTAGTTTATTTTTCTTGTAACTCCTTTGTTATTGAGTTTGATAAACATTTTATCTTTTGCTGTACATTAATGCGTGGACACTTTAAATTAATAACTCTTCTGAACTGAATAATGCTAATCTGTCCCACAAGAGAATTTTTTTTCGTGAATTGAATGAACTTATCTATGACACTTTTTGTCTAGGTCATTTTAATCTGAATAGAATTTCGAAATTGGTCAAATGATGAACTTTTGAGGTTCATTGAAAGTGGAGGCACTACCAACTTGTGGTCTTATTTAGGAGGAAAAATGACTAAGGGACCTTTTCTCTTAAAAGGAAATAAAGTTAATGATAAGTTAAGATAATCCATTCTGATTTGTGTGGTATAATGAACTTCAAGGCAAGAGGTGATTTTGAGTATTCTGTGACATTCATAGAAGATTACTCATAATATGAATATATTTATTTGATGCTCTATAGGCCCGATTGTTTTGAAAATTTCAAGTTATTTAAGGCAAAAATGAAAAGCGTCATGCGATTTGATCGTAGGGGAGAGTTCATTAGTTACTTATTAGATAGAGGGATTGCATTTTCAATTGTATACACCAAGTATTCTACAATAGGTTGGTGTGGAAGAGAAAAGAAATATGACTCTTTTGAAGGCGTTAAGATTAATGATTGACTTATTTATATTTGCTTTTTCGTTTTGGGATATGTCTTAGAAACTGCGAGTTACATTCTTAATTTAATTCCTTCTAAGTTAGTATCTTTCTTAATTTAATTCTTTCTAAGTTAGTACCTTTGATACCCATAGAACAGCGGATAAGATGTAAGCCAAATCTGCAACATGTTCTAATATGAGGTTGTCTAGCACATGTATTCAAAGGGAAAAAACAGATAAGTGGAAATCAAGAACGGATGTACACATGTTTATTAGATATCCAAAGAGAACGAACGGAGGTTTATTTACTGTCCTTAAAAAAATAAAGTAATTATTAATACAATTGCTAGATTTTTAGAAAGGGCTATTTAATAAACCAAGTTCCTAGAAGCTAGTAAACTAGTTTTATAGGAACTGAGCAAAGAAATAGCAAATAAGTCATCTAAAAAATTAGAAGTTCAAGAACATCTAACCGACAAGTCAGGGTTGACGTTCCATTGCATTTAAGTAGTGGGAGAAACGTTAATAGGCGTAAGGAAATTCACTACTTTTAAGTAGTGGGAGTGATGTTGAGCAAATAACACTATATGAAGTCGTTAATATTTCAATACCGAAAGGCAATGAAGATAATATTAAGATTCAGGAATATAATAGTGTGACTATAATAGTAGTAGTACTTAGTCGTAGTGGGAGAACAATAATAAAAATCGGATTTCATGCTAGATCCCGAAAAGAAATACTTCGAGAGAGTGTATACTCTTGGGATAATTTCATAATAGGATCCGTGAAAAGAAATACACTTCCTTATCTTTTAACTTGTTTAACTTTTAAATCGGGAGAGTTTCATGATAGGATCCCTGAAGATCTTAGTACAAAACCGGCCAATTACACGAAGCACTACTAGACGAAGTTGTATCAAGTTTTTGTTGCAAAGAACTTATTGGCTAAGACTTTTGGTAGTTGTGCAAAAGGAATACATGTGAAAATTGTAAATGCATGGTTAAAAGTCTAAGTGGGAGATTGTTGGGGTATATACCATTAACCAAGCGTTTAGACATGGTATATTCTAACAATTGTCATGATTAAAAGTCTAAGTGGGAGATTGTTGGGATATATACTATTAACCATGTATTTGGATATAGTATTTATTATAGAAAAATTATTTATTCATTTTTTAATAAAGAATTAAATAGATCACGTACTAGTATGTGTATCCTTTACTTATATAGTAGATGACTTAGTGTATAGAGTTTAGCTTATACACGGAAGATTAAATCATTGGTTCTTATAAATATAAAGTTTATGTTCACAATTTAAGATGAAATTTGGACAAAGCCATCGGTATGATTGTAGCACAAGATTAATATCATGTATCTTTATTATGGGAACGTATTAGATTTTTTTATTCTCTTATCTTCCAACTTTTCTTTTTAAATCGTGTTCGATGATTTTCTTTATGGTGGAAAGTGACTTTTCTTTATTAAATTTTTAGCGTAATCTTTTTAAATTTAATGTTTGGATAATGCTTTGAGGACAAATTACAAAGTAAAATGGCAAAATAAAATATTATGTAATTTTGCTATTACATTTTGTATGTATTGAACGCGCAAAAGATGACTAAGTAGAGATAAGTGTTTTTGTACTGAATATATAAAAACAAATTCTCTAGTTCATTAAATGTACTTATACTCTTAATCTTGATATAATCATTATGATCAATGTGATTTGTTCATTATTTTGATTATTGCGGGTCTATGTATTCCTGATAAATTGGATAGTGGCAAAATACATTTGTGAAATAATAATTAGTTGATAGAATCCATGTCTCGACTTTGAGATTGATGATACCCCTTTATGAAAGCTTATAAGTCTCATGTGAAAACCCTGCAAGTGGATTTTGTATCCGTCACATGATATAAGTTAAGCGAAAATATAAAGGATTCAATTAGTCAATGAATTAAATTGTCAATAATTTAATTTAATTGATTGGTAGCTGTAATCTTAACATGGGGAGTTAAATAAGATTTAATGAAAAATTTAGAAATTGAACTGAGGAGTATAGTTACGATTTTTTAGTGGAATAATTCGTAATTTATTATGGTAGGATTAATTCAGATATTTCGAAGTAATTTCATAATAGGAAGCCTCGTTAATTAAATTTTGTGGTCCCTGCTGTGCCCGAATAATAAAGAATTAAATGGAATAATATTTCTTGGTGGAAAATAAAGACCCAACAGGTTTTGGAAAAGGGTGAAAACCCTAAAATTTGTAGTTATAAAATAGGGGTCTTATTCCATAAGGAGGCTAAGGGTTTTACAAGTTTCTACACTTTTTTCATAGAAATTCGCCCACACGAATTTCACAAATTCTGGTATTATTCGGGTTACACAGCAGAAGACTGTGGAACTGAAGGATGACCATCTCGTGGATGGTGTGTGTTCGTAGTTGAAGATTCGATTCTTGATCGCGGTCATGCTTCAAGAGATAAGTATTATATTTGATTAATATCTTAATTATGTGTTGTCTATATTACATGCAAGTTCGATCCTGGCTATTTGCTTCTGCTGTTTATGCCTGTATTCCATCAATAATATGATTTATGGTCAAATTTTTATATTGCTAAATTTAGAGTAAATATCGCATGTTTCTTCAAAATTGCTCATAATAGTATAAAAAAGAGACATTTTCAGTATAGAAAGGTGAATAGTTATCCAAACCCGTGTACATTTGGGTAGATTCAAATTCTTTTTAGTATCTTTATACCTGTATTGGTTTAGACTTCAACCATATCAATTGGTAAAATATATATTTTTTTAAAAAAAATTCCTGATGTTAGCATTTTTCGTTTAAAGAAACTCACATTAAAAGGGCTTAATATTGGTCACATTAGTTATTTTGGGTTTAGAATTCTTATTGAAAACTCTACATTTGCAAGTTTTAGGTATTTAAAAATGGAGGGATGATTAGGATAGTGATATTTTTTAATATTCTTTATGAGGGTACCAACAGTGATCAATTGTAAAAGAAAGTTTTGAGTTGGTTTTTTAAAACTATGTTTGTTAAAAAGGGTTCTTCATGAGCCATGAATGGCATCTTTTATGAGAATAACTTTTTTTCAATCAGAAATAATTCAATGAGTTTATATGCTCGTCCATAAGTTTGGGGATTGAATTTTCATTGGTTTAATTCCTATCGTTTCAAGTGTTTGGTTGATTATTTTGAAGACTTTTCACGAGCAAACACATAAAATAATTCGGGTCTCTACAAAGTTTAAGGCCCAATTAATTAATTAAGTGTGAGTTGGAGCGAGAGGGGTTGCAAATTTATTTCAAATCACGTTGTCACATAAAAGGAAAGAGCGGAAAGAATATGTGTGAGGGAGTGAGACTAGTTGTACACTCATCGCAGAAAAATAATAAAATATATAAAAGAGAAGACCGCAATAAATTAAATCAATTTGAGTTCAACCATGTGTGCGGATATGCTCCTTGGTCGACTCTTATAAAAAGGCTCTGTGTGCGGTTACGCTCCTAGGCCAAAGTATAAGTCATAGTTTAAGCGAATAAATTGAGCAAACATAGTTAAGAATTAAGGCAAGCATGATTTTATCGAAGATTAATTTAAGCTGAATATTAGACAATAAAAGCGACCGTGCTAGAACCACAGGGCTCAGGGAATGCCTAATACCTTCTCCCCGGTCAACAGAATTCCTTACCCGGTCTTTTGTTTTCGCGGACCAATAATAAATAGTCATTTCCTTTTGATGGGGGATTCAAAAAGGTGACTTGAAATACTAAAACTCAATTCCAAGTGGCGACTCTATAACAAATAAATAACCCCTTCTCAAAATGTCACTTCAAGTGGATAAACCCTTTTAATTAAATAATTAATAATTTATTTATTTTGTGAAAAAAAAAGGGGTGTGATAGGGAGGTAAATTTGTTGCAATGGCCGAAGGAATTCAGGATATACTTTGCTATATTGTAGGTTTATCCTTTTCTAGCGGGTTGTGATTTATTATACTGATATCTATTTTGATAGAGTATTATGAAATAAATGCATCTTAATTACTCAGTTTCTTATATTTAGTATTAACACTTTAATTTCGATATTTCTGATCACAAGATTCATCAGAAATTTTGGTACATTATACACATCTTAAACTCCGTCCTCAATCAAATTAAGACACATAAAATGAAAAGGATGGAGTACCCAATACACAATATTTGGATTAAAGAAGAGTATTACTAGTTTGTGGTATAAAGGAACTCTATACTTTTGCAGTAAAGCTTTGATTGGAGCAATTCCCTCTAAAACCCACCCTTCTTCGTACTGAGGATCCGGAGGGGTTGACATTCCCGTCTCGATCCTCATCTATTCTTCTTGAAGTGTAACTTGAAAATTTAAATAAGATAAAAATTATTTAAGTTAAAATGCGGAAACAACAATTTGCCAAAATGCAAGCTAAATCTACTTACATAAAACTCTATATGGTCCAACCCTCCCTTAAACCCTGTGTATAAAAGGAATTTTCAGAAAGCCTTTTACTTTCTAGCTACCTCTTTAAATACTCAAACTAGCACTATCTCTTTGTTTTTAAAAAAATAATTTTCTATGACCAAGTCTAGGAGTACATTATCAACATGCAACACTTCGAAGAGAAACAATGGAAGAGCACAATAATATCAAAGTGAAGGGAAAAAGAGATCAGAAGATAATTCAGACACAAACTCAAAAAGGCAAAAGAATGAAATTTCCTCAGAAAAGGTGCTTATAGTGAATATATTACATACTTTATGTGTCAGAGATTGTTGTCTGTTATATATTAATATCTTTTTGTATCAAACCTTTATATTTATAGTAGCAATATTGTCCCTCTTGAAATTAATATATACTCCTATCTTTTATATAAAAATAAATTTAGTCAGTTCGAAGTTTGTCTTATAACAATAACGATTAAATTAACGTTCAAACTAAAAGCGTGAGTAATAATTTGTATGAGCCAATTGGTTTAGGAACTTTACTTTATGTGGATCATATAATTTACAGATACAGACAAAATCACCCTCTCCAACAAATTGTGTTGCCTTTTGGAAAGGTCAGCCTAAAATACTTCTCTTTTTTGTCTTTCCCAATTAATATTTACTCTTACCAACTTAATTATATAATTTTTTATTTAACAACCACATAAATATTAAAATATGTTTAAAATTATATTATTTTTAAAAAAAATCATTCGACGTACTAGTTCGTGTCTTATCAAACAATATCATGTGCCACTGAATAAATGCACGAGCAAGTCATCTTATTCCACCCCATTTATGCATGTTTACATTTTTTGCTAGTTTAGTGGTGTTTAGCACAATAAAATTTAAACAGTACTTGACATTATTAGACCAGGTATAGCAGTGCGTTAGTCATTCAATTTCTAGTTTAACTACTACTGCTAATACTTATTGACCAAAAAATAAAAAATAAAAAAGAAAACTTGGGTAAGTGATCTTATCATGTAAAGTTGGTGTTTATCATGTAAAGTTGGTGTTTTTCAGTGTAAAGTTGCTATTTTTCATGTAAAGTTGGTGTTTTCCAACACTGCTTAAGCCCAATTGGTAATTAAATAATATGCTGCTTTTAGCTATACCATCCAAGCAAGCTAGTGATTTCAATAACATTACGTGACTATCCAATAAACTTAAAAAGGCTGATTTTTATATCATGCAGGTTACGAATTGTATGATGTAAAATATCTATAAGGAAAAAAAATTGTACTAATACACATTCTTGATCTAGGTCACGACATCGAGAGGTTGGTCAAGACAAAGAATCTTGTAGATGAGCCCGCTAGTGGTGATGACGATGGGGAGCAAACACACAACGGCATGATTGATATTTAAGTATTTCACTAACTTGTGAATTTTTTGGTGGATTTGTAAAAACGTAAAAGTATTTGGTGTATGTTTGTGAATGTTGAAGTAGTTTGATATTGTAGACTAACTTAATGTAGACAAGTTTAATGTTTTGGATGTTTGTAAAGGTTGAAGTAGTTTAATGTCTTTTGAGAATGTTTAACTATGTTTTGATTCAATTTTGAAGTAGTTTCGAGTTGATTTTGATGTAGTGCGATTTGTAGCATGTTATGATGTGTATTTGTTGGATTGTTGGCAGCTATTTGAGCTGGTTTTGGAAAAATATAGAATTGTTTATGATTTTTGGTAGGTGGGCAGCTGCAAAAGTAACGAAATGCTACCAATTTTTTTTTTGCAGAAAACCGACCTCATGAGGTCGGTAATCTTAATTTCATTTTCCAGATTTTAATGAAACTGACCTCATGAGGTTGGTTCTGTTCATATCATTTTTCAGATTTTTAAAAAAAACGAGCACATGAGATAGATAAATAAATTACATTTTGCATAACTGACCTCATGAAGTCGCTTCTTGATTATCATTATTCATAAATTTATAATTACCGACCTCAATTGGTCGGTTTACTGACCTCACGTGGTCGTTAATACTTTTGCTAAAAAAAAAAATTAATATATCGACCTCCTGAGGTCGGTATATTAATTTATTTATTTTTTGGACGAATCATGTACTGACCAGGTGAGGTCGGTTTTTACTGACCTCGTGAGGTCGCTAAATATTTGCGACCTGCTCATACCCGACCTACTTTTGAGGTCGCTTTTTTTCAAAAATTGACCTCATGAAGTCGGAAAAATCAATTTTTTTAGGTCGGTTTCAGCATTTTTTTAGTAGTGTTAGTTATTTTGGGTTTAGAATTCTTATTGCAAACTCGACATCTGTAAGTTTTAGGTATTTAAAAATGGAGGGATGATTAGGATAGTGGTTTTTTTAATATTCTTTATGAGGGTACCAACAGTGATCAATTCTAAAAGGAAAGTTTTGAGTTGGTCTTTTAAAAATTATGTTTGTTAAAAAGGGTTCTTCATAAGCCATGAATGGCATTTTTTATGAGAATAACTTTTTTTCAATCAGAAATAATTCAATGAGTTTATATGCCCGTCCATAAGTTTGGGGATTGAATTTTCATTGGTTTAATTCCTGTCGTTTCAAGCGTTTGGTTGATTATTTTGAAGACTTTTCACGAGAAAACACAAAGAATAATTCGGGTCTCTACAAAGTTTAAGGCCCCATTAATTAATTAAGTGTGAGTTTGAGCGAGAGGGGTTGTAAATTTATTTCAAATCACGTTGAAACATAAAAAGAAAGAGCGGAAAGAATATGTGTGAGGGAGTGAGACGAGTTGTACACTCATCGCAGAAAAATAATAAAATATATAAAAGAGAAGACCGCAATAAATTAAATCAATTTGAGTTCAACCACGTGTGCGGATACGCTCCTTGGTCGACTCTTATAAAAAGGCTCTGTGTTCGGTTAGGCTCCTAGGCCAAAAATATAAGTCACAGTTTAAGCGAATAAATTGGGCAAACGTAATTAAGAATTAAGGCAAGCATGATTTATCCAAGATTAATTTAAGCCGAATATTAGTCTATAAAAGCGACCGCTCTAGAACCACGAGACTCGGGGAATGCCTAATACCTTCTCCCCGATCAACAAAATTCCTTCCCCGGTCTTTTATTTTCGCGGACCAATAATAAATAGAGTCATTTTCTTTTGATTAGGGATTCAATAAAGTGACTTGGAATACCAAAACTCAATTCTAAGGGGCGACTCTGTAACAAATAAATAACCCCTTCTCAAAACGTCACTTCAAGTGGAAAAACTCTTTTTAATAAATAATTAATAATTTATTTATTTCGTGAAAAAAAAAGGAAAAGGACATAAAGGGCCGTCCGGCCCAAACTATTCCCACCGAATGGCCCATGTTTCTCCAAACCCAAAGTGTAGCCAGCGCGACCTTTTGTGGCGACTTTAGTCGCCACTAAAAGTCCGCTGCAAAAAAAAAAAAAAGGACTAATTGTTTTTTTTTTTTTTTTTGGTAAAAGCCACTGAAGATCAACTATGTATAGAAAATGTATCATACGTATAAAAAATGCATCATTGTTGTATAGAATATGTATAGAAAATGTATCATAGGTTTTTATAATTGTTGTGTAATTTGTGTATAATAAATGTATCATCAACATGCATTAGTATGTACATTATACATTGATTATACACTAATGATTCACATATTATACATATTCCATACATAACATGTATCGTCAACGTATACTCACTAATCATACATATATTATACATTAGTATGTACATTATACATTGATTATACACTATTGATTCGCATATGTATCGAAAATGTATATCTATACATTGATTATACACTATTGATTCATATATGTATCGAAAATGTATATAAACTGTACCATTCTTGTATATAAAGTGTATATAAATTGTATTATTCTTGTATAGAAAGTATATATATAATTCCAGCATATGTATATAAATTGTATCATTCTTGTATAGAAAGTGTATCATACATATTAAAAAAAATACCATACATATACGTATATAAACCGTATCATTGTTGTATAGAATATGTATCACTATTGTATATGTATAGAAAATGTATCATACGTATAGAAACTGTATCATTATTGTATAATATGTGCATAATAAATGTATAATTAATGTATAATGTATGTATAATAAATGTATAATTAACGTATAATTTATGTTTAATAAATGTATAATTAATGTATGCTTACTAATTTTATTAGTTTGTAGTTGATATATTTTAGTTTGTTAAGTTTTCGATGATGGTTACTTTAGTTTATTTATTTAGTTATTCTTTTTTAATCCCTAGTAGAAAATAGAAAAATAAGCGGAAGTTTGCAGTGAACCTTTAAAGTCGCCACAAAAGTGTTTTGAGATATTTCTTTAAAGGCTCAATCAATGTATAAATATACATATATTATACATGTTTTAGAATATTTTTTGAAAGTTCAATCACTGTATAAGTATACACATATTATACATGTTTTGAAACATTTGTTGAAGGTTCAATATGAATTTTAACCTTTATTGGAGACTTTTGCCACTAAAAAATGAAAAAAAAAAAAAAAAAAACAAGTTGATCTTTTTTAAAAAAAAAAAGGAGTTTGGGCTGCTGGACCTGCCAGCGCTTGAGACTAGTTTGGGCCGGCCGACCAGGTCACGGTATTAGGCCCAAACGTGGGCCAAATGTGGGATTACTTTGGCCTGTTGGCCATTGTATGTCCTCCCCCACCCCCCCCCCCCCCCCCCCCAAAAAAAAAAGGGATGTGACAGGGGAGATAAATTTGTTGCAATGGCCGAAGGAATTCAGGACATACTTTGCTATATTGTAGGTTTATCTTTTTCTAGTGGGTTGTGATTTATTATATCGATATCTATTTTGATAGAGTATTATGAAATAAATGCATCTTAATTACTTAGTTTCTTATATTTAGTATTAACACTTTAATTTTGATATTCCACGTGATATATTTAAGATCACAAGATTAAGAAAACATTTTGGTACATTATACACATTTTAAACTCCATCCTTAATCAAATTAAGACATATAAAATGAAACGGATGGAGTACAAAATACAAAATATTTGGATTAAAGAAGAGTGTTGCAAGTTTGTGGTATAAAGGAACTCTATACTCTCGCAGTAAAGCTTTGATTGGAGCAATTCCCTCTGAAACCCACCCTTCTTCGTACTGAGGATCCGGAGGGGTTGACATTCCCGTCTCGATCCTCAACTATTCTTCTTGAATGTAACTTGAAAATTTAAATAAGATAAAAATTATTTAAGTTAAAATGCGGAAGCAACAATTTGCAGAAATGCAAGCTAAATCTACTTACATTAAAACTCTATATGGTCCAGCTCTCCCTTAAACCCCGCGTATACAAGGAATTTTCAGAAAGCCTTTTACTTTCTAGCTACCTCTTTAAATACTCAAACTAACACTATCTCTTTGTTCTTAAGAAAATAATTTTCTAAGACCAAGTCTAGGAGTACAATATCAACATGCAACACTTCGAAGAGAAACAATGGAAGAGCACAAGAATTGATAAGTGAAGGGAAAAAGAGGAGGTCAGAAGATAATTCAGACACAAACTCAAAAAGGCAAAAGAGTGAAATTTCCTCTGCAACGGTACTTATAGTGAATATATTACATACTTTATGTGTCAGAAACTGTTGTCTGTTATATATTAGTATCTTTTTGGATCAAACCTTTATATTTATAGTAGCAATATCGTCCCTTTTGAAATTAATATATACTCCTATCTTTCATTTAAAAATAAATTTAGTCAGTTTGAAGTTTGCCTTATAACAATAACGATTAAATTAACGTTCAACTAAAAGCGTGAATAATAATTTGTATGAGCCAATTGGTTTAGGAACTTTATTTTATGTGGATTATATATTTTATTTACAGATACAAGTTCCAAAAGTGAAGCTTGCAGACAAAATCACAGCTCTCCAACAAATTGTGTCGCCTTTTGGAAAGGTTAGCCTAAAATGCTTCTCTTTTTTGTCTTTCCCAATTGATATTTACTCTTACCAACTTAATTATGTAATTTTTTATTTAATAACCACATAAATTCCAAAATATGTTTAAAATTATAGTTAAAAAAAAAATCATTCGTCCTACAAGTTTGTGTTTTATCAAACAATATCATGTGCTAGTGAATCTTTTTTGATAAAGTAAAATGCATACGCAAGTCATCTTATTCCACCCCATTTATGCACGTTTACAATTTTTGCTAGTTTTGTGCTCATTATTACTACTACTAGTAATAATAATGTAATTTCTCACACAATCTAATACTAATTTATATTATAATAATAATAATAATAATAATTATTATTATTATTATTATTATTATTATTATTATTGTTACCAATAATATTACTTTTGTCATTATTCCAACTCGAGTATTAATTATCTCTAATGGAAGATTCTCTTACTTGTCTAGACTGATACGGCATCCGTTTTGTGGGAAACTATCAACTATGTTTTAGATTCTTACAAGAGCAAATACAGGCATGATTTGACAGTGCTAATGGAATAAACTTTAGTTTTATCAAAATAACCCCACAAGTCTACATCTTATTTTTTTAATATTTATGTAAGCACTTTTAATACAAGTCTTGCAAAATCAGTACAGTTAACTCTATGTCTTCGAATTATAGCAAACTCTTTCATGGTATCAAAATAGGCTGAGATTGACTTCACTCAAGATAAAGCTAAAGGGAGGTAATTAGGAGCTCGGTTCAAGTAAATCCGTTTCCGAAAATTGTACCTGTTGCATAGGGCAAAAATGATTTCTTTGTTATATATACGAAATGTTGAATTCTCTTGATAGAAGTGGAGATTCTAGTATAGTGACAAATAAAAGGGGGTTTAAAAATTGCTTTAGATCATAGGTTCAAATTCTAGGTGTGACACTAGTGTTATTCTAAATCGTCACCGGTCTCATTATTACCTATTATCAAAAAAGATTGCTTTGTGCTTGTCTCACATGAGGGGCGTCCTAAAACCTAATTAAGTCAACAAAAAGGTGTATCAAATAGTAATAGTTTAACAAAAAGGTGTATCAAATAATAATCTAAGCTTTTAGATAAGATAGCCACACATTTCAAACAATTCATTACACTTGTGTTTCATTCATATTGAAAAGTTTTAGGTGCCCATACATAAAATAACGTTTTCTTAAGGCCAAACTCATCGACAGACACCAGTGATCGTCCACTTCTTTCACTTGAACACCTCAAATGCTCCTTGTTCCTATTGAGCACTTAGACTATCCGAATTTTGTTCCAATTAGGCACTTTTTTTATACTCAGCTAATATTACAAAGTGTGTGAAAGACACTCGCGGTGATGTGGCATGATGACTAATTAAAAGAGGACATGTGGCATTTTGTGCAAAAATAAGAAAAAAAAAAAAAAAAAAACTATTTTTCCAGCAAAATCATTAAAAAAAAAAAAAAAAAAACTATTTTCTAAATTCAGGCGAGACGCATTTGTTCTGGGATTTACCATGAGGTCACCAGTCCGAATTCGCGAGCTTGAAACGATTTATTGTTGTACACCTACTTTAGAGGTTCCTCTATTCAATTTAAAGGGGAGGAATTAATTGAAGTTCCATGAATTGGCCATTCTTGTTGGTGTTATATTGCTTGAATTTTTGTTATATTCTTTTTAAGTGAGCATTTTGAAGCTACTGCCACTGTTATCCTTGCTTGAAAGGATCAATCCGTAAAATTTAGTGGAACTAGTATTGGATTAAAAATTTAAGTCGTAAGGATCAATTGGATTTATAAGAACCACCATAGTCCGTTAGAAACACCAATTTGCTGCTGCCGTCCATAACCACCATTGCCCTTTAAATCTCCAGTGTTGAACTGAATTTGGCCAATAATTTGTTCACCATCTCCTCTCGTCATTAATTTTGAAACTAAAAATGGTGGGAGTAAAGAAAGGGATTGCTGAAAAGTTGGCCATGTTAGTAAGAAAGAAGGGAAGGTTGAATGTTGGTGGCGTTGCGGTGGCAGAGTAGTGATTTATGGTGGAGGAATTGTGGAAGGAGCGAGAAGGAGGAAGAGATTAAAAAAATAAAAAAATTGTAAAATTGAAGCCCTTCACGCGCTTGTTTGATGTGAAACCCACGCAACTTGCCAACTCAGCAAAAAGTGCCTAATTGAAACAAAATTCGGGTAGTCTAAGTGCTCCATAGGAACAAGAGACACTTAAGGTGTTCAAGTGAAATAAGTGGACGACCACAGGTGTCTGTCGATGGATTTGGCCTTTTCTTTTTATCCTGCAACTTCTGCAGCTACCGAGCCATGCCTACATGAAAGAGTAATCCATGCAAGGTGAGCTAATTCAGTACCCAACAACTTTAAATATAATTATTAGAATGGTCAAAATCTTGTAAATTAATGTATTATTTTGGTTAATTAACATAAGGATAAATGATAAGTATTTAATTAATCAATAAATTTTAATAGTAGACAAACTCACCTCATAAGATGATATTTACAGTTAAATATTGGCTTCAACTATAATAATAAAATGCTATAAATATTATTATTATTATGCGAAGTTAATAAAAAGTTTGTTAATAATTCAGGATAGGTACTGGGGAGGATTTGAGAGAAAAAAAAGTTGATCTGAGGAGCAGAGGACTTTGTTTAGTGCCGATTTCATGTACCCCTCAAATATATCGTGAGAGTAATAATGGATCTGACTACTTGATCCCATCTTGTAGAGGATGTTGTATAGATAATTAATTAGTATTTATCTACTTTTCCTAGCTACTAAATGTATCATAGTTTAAGCTAATATATATCGTAAGTGTAAGAAACTTTTTATATTATCAGGTCATTCAAATAATATATACAGGTAATTATCTCCTTAAAATGTGAGATCTGTAATATTAAAAATAAGATAAATAACCTGCTATGACAATTGAAGATGTCCTGATGGTATAATTTTTTTGTATGATATAAAAACTTAAACTCAATGTATCAACAAGTGTAACTAAGACTCTTCTTTCGGAAAGTATTCTAGTTTTGTCCAATGTTTTGTTGGTATACCTTTTTTTATTTACCCTTTGTTTAAAAAATTTATATTTGGGGATTTACATTCTCTTTAAGGAACGTATTTTAGAAAGAAAAATCAATTTTCAAGATTATACTTGTTTCCACGTAATTTTCAAGATTACTTGTTTTCACATAAGGTTAGCTATATTCAGGATGTCAGTGGAAGAGAAAATTGTAAAATTATACTCTCTCCTTCCCTTTTATATGACCAAGTTTGAATAGACACGCAACTTTAAAGAATTTAAAAATATTTCTAAAATTTGTAACTGTAAATATGTCATTATATTTGTGAGGTTATAAAAACTTAATCTTGTAGCCACATTCTATAACAATTGTGTGACTGAAAATTTCTAGTTATGAAAAGTTTAATTTAAATTATTTTTAAACTTAAAAAGCTATCATTCTCCTTTGAACGACTAAAAGTAAATGTTGTCACATAAACTGTAGCTAGCAGATAGAGTGTATGATAAAAAAATAAAAAAAATTAATCTATTAGTTAAGCTATAAAGTCATTTAAAAGAGAACTAATTGTACATGGTAAGTAAAATCCAGCTGCATACCTAAAAATATATGCGATAATAGCGGAGGTAAGATTTTCATCAAGAACTGATTCATTATCTACTATATTTATTCACAAAAAATTTAACCTCGTATATATAATATGATTTTCCAACAAAGATAGTTCGAATGAATCCCTTCTACCCCTCTAGCTCTCTTGACAATAACATGTTAAATTATGTTGATAATATAAAAATTATTGTCCAATACCAATGTATAGATAAGTTAAATTAATCATAATAAAGATGCAAATGAACTAATTAATACAAAGAGTTAAATAGCTTGAGTGTCGGCTGTTAATGGTCAAAGACCAGAGCTAAGAAATACATGTCATACAGTCTTGCTTGGACAAAAGTAATTGACTATCATACGTTACAATATATACAAAAGGTAAACGTCATTAACCTAAAATGAGACCGTCCAATCGTTGACCTGAAATAAATTTAAGTCGTTTGTGGCAACATCCAGAAGAAGTCATGTGGAAAGTCCTTGGAAATATTATATTTCGGCATGTAATAATAGTGGTCTACACGACTTCGTACTTTAATTTAATTGATTTGGTGTGATCCAGTATTTTGTTATGACGCAAAATATATATTAAGTAAGTCTTTTATTGTTCAAGAAGTAATGTGGAAAGCCTTGGGCCAATCACTTGAAAGGTTATACTTGCGTCAACCATCAAAGGATTAACGAAAGTGAAATTTACATAAATAACTAGCTTTTATTAGCTTGTAACTAGATATAACTATAAAATGCAAACTTACCAAGCGTAGCTACTTTTCTTTAAAAACGCGTGTATTTCAATTTTTTTGAAATATAGAGAAATACAGTGAACAATAAACACGCTCTAGTGAAATCAGGAGTTATTTATGGAGCAATTTTTTACGAAATACACCGAAATACAAAATCGGGTTGAGTAAAAATAGGCTATATTTTTGGAACAGATTCTTTTTTTTCTTTTTAAATGGTAAGTTAAATTAAATCAACCATACTTTACGCATTCCATAACAGCTCACGAATCTCTCTCAACTTTTATCACAATCAAAACTTTTTGAATTCAAAAATCACTAAAGATCTGAAAACTTCCAAATATAGAAAAATATACGCTGGAATACAATGAAATATAGTTGATTGTTTAAGAAATATAAAGTTGTAGGATGCGTATATACAATGGAATACAATGAAAATATATCAGAAACTATTTCATAAATTAGAAATACAAAATACAGAAATATATTGAAATACAGCGAAATACAAAAATCGTGAAAATAAGGTGGAGTCAAAAAAGGCTCTACACCAACAAACAAAAAAAGATAAATACATTTAAATACAGTGAAATAATACACTGAAATATATTGAAAAATTAGATATACTGTTTGTTGATACACAGAAACATTTTATCAAACACTTGGTGGGCATGAAGCTCCACAACTCTCATCAATGGTGTTTCTACAACAACAACCTATTCTCTTGCTCCTAGATGATGCTACAATATTATATTACTATAATCAATATTATTCTTCATTACTCATAAGATAAGCAACACCACATGATTGGCAAATATAAGAAGGATTTTCCTCTTATTTCGGCCTATCCATGGAGATTTAGCAAACGAATTGTTATGGCTGAGCTTCGGCCATTGGCTGGAGATCCTCCACTGCTTTTCTTGTTGCCACTGGTGTATTTTTGCTAGGAGTATCAATATCCGTCATTTAAATGGAGAGTTAGAGCTTGTTGAACATACTCTAACAATGACTGAAAATATATAAAAAAAAAAATTAAATGAAAAGTGAAGGTAAAGACGATGAAATTTATGAACAATTGAAGAGAAATACAACAAATAACATAACGAAAATTAGTTACCTATAGAGATTGGGTAACTGATAAGGAAGAAGAAGAAGAAATCGTGTTAATTATGGTGAAGAATAATGGGAGTAAAATACTTGTTGTGAATTGAAGATGTGAGAGAAAAATATTTGGAAAAAAAAGAAAGAGATTGTGGGTAAGTGGAGAGAGGTATCTTATTTTTAGGAAAATACTGCTGCAGTTCAAAAAAACAAGTTAAAATTGGTAATTTTGATAAATAATTAAGCTACCAAAAATAATTTTAAAAAAGATAGATATTACTAATAAATAAGTCTTAGAGGTAGTTATGGGCTGTAAATTTTCCTTAACGAAATCCCTCTCATTTTCGATCAGAATTTTGAATTCAAATATAAAAATAAAGAATTTTTTTTGTAAAGACTATCAGATAATTACCAAAAAGGGCAATTTAAAGAATTTTAGCCAACCAACTAAAAAAATTCACCCGTCTAGTCTAGTCGTAATAGATTGTAACCGCCGTAGTATATTTAGTGTATCACAAATGTATAATAAGTACATAACTACATACTAATTATATAATGATTATAATAATTAAATTTTTATTTTTTATATAGTGGGTTTTATTGAACTGTTGCTTTTATCCCGGGATGATGGCTAGACAAGACAAAAGGAATGTCAGAGCAAAGCTACCTTTCATACATGGTATTCTTGATTGAAAAAAAAAATCATAGTATTCTCACATGTACACGGTACAGCAATCTTTAATTACAAGATGATTAATCATACAAAAAGCCAAGATATCCCAGTATCCTCCATATGATGTGTATGGGATACAAAGTTATAACTTTAAGTAATTGGAGTACTAAGGAAAAAAACTGAAATGAGTTATGAATAGATTTAGCGACGAATTTTGCTATTTAGTTATAGGATTTGTCCGTCAATAACTTTTTTAACAAATATTATCAAATACTTATTTGATAAAGTGTAAGCCTCTACTTGAGGCCTGTGCCTATGCCCCAGTTACTGGATTCCCACCATTGGGCTTCCACCTGTGATGGTATCCTGTATTAGTGGACCGGTCATTTGCACTTTTAACCTTAATTTTGTGCTAGTCTTTAACTTTTGTTCGTTGAGACAATCATTTTTTTTGCGGACCTATATTTTCGAAAAAAAATAAGTATCTTACAAGTTATGTCCTGTGCCTTTAAAAAACTTAGACACCACTACGTATATAAGTTCGATTTTCAAGAGCAAAAGTTAAAAACTAACCCATTTGAAGGATAAAAATTAAACTAAATTTTTAATCATTACTTTAATATTTTCTTTCACTATCAAAAATGCTATTGTACAAATCAAAACTTTATCTCCAATTCGCTACTCAACCAAATACCATGGTATGAAATTACATGAAGACAACATTTTACTTCCAACTCTTTTTCGATGCTCAATATTCATATTGAAATTCAATTAATTTTAAATTTGCATAAAAAAATACACATTGAAGGATAAAGCGCTCTCAAATAAAGTAATTCTGTGCCTACCATTTTTGTTTGAACTCTTGAGCAAGCAAGGCTCTATATACGGCTTCATTGAAAGAAGGAATCCGCGACTTAAGTAGCACAAAAAATAAAAAGTTGAACCAAACTAGTGCAAAAAAAAAAAAAAAATACATTAGTAGTATTCACGCATTAATTTGTGCGTGAAAGGACAAAATGCAAAATTTCACTTTGGCCTACGTGGCGCATGAGAATTTTGTCGCGCGTGAATGAAAATGCCATAAATCACACTCTTCCCCGCCGGATCGCGACATGTTCCCGCCCCCAATCCGCCATTAACCCATTTTTCAGTGGTCCCACCCTTTAAAGCTATAATTTCGTGTTATTTTTGAATCCGAAAATAGTCGATATTCTTGGTATATTGAAGTGTAGAACAAGTTTCTAAGGTTGGATTTCGGAATAGAGCGGCGTATAACACATTTCAAAAACTCAAAAAAAGCTTCAATCTAGGTATTTCACTACGAATTTTCTATTACATTGTTAAATATATTATTACCCCTAAGCATGGTCATTGTATAAGAAGTGGTGGATTACTCGTTTTGCTTTTTTTTTTTTTTTGCATTTTTTTGGCAGTCCGTGCACTGTTGGGACAGCCCATTTTTTCATTTTTTTTTTATTTGTTTATCTATTGTTAATTAGTTAATTATTTATTGCTTGTTTATTTAGTATTTGTTAATTATTGGATTAGCGACTTAAGTATTTATTAATTGTTAGACTAGCTATTTCAATTGTTAGAGAAGCTAATTATTTATTTTGTTTTTGTTAAGCCAATTGTTTATTTGTTAATAATTTCTTAATTGTTTCATTAGTTAATTAATTGTTTATTTGTTAAATATACGATAATAATTTATTAATTTTTTGATTAGTTACTTAATTGTTTATTTATTAAATATATGATAATAACTTGTTAATTATTTGATTTGTTAGTTATTTGTTTATTTATTAATTATTTATACTAATTGTATCCTAACTAATTGTTAATTATTTAACTCATCTTTATATTTTAGGAATGAAAACCCTTAGTTTAGGATTCATAACCGTAGCTTAGGATTGAAAACCCTTAATATAATTTTCTATAAAAGATTACGTAACTAATATTACGTGTTAATGATTTATTTAAAATAGGGATAAGACACCATTACCCCATGTGGGAGGATTATACCCGAATTTATTACTATTTATGTTAAATTTTCGTTTTTACCTTACCTTTCCTGGATGCCCTATTACCCCCCTAAACTTATTTAAAACGGAATAATTACCCCTACTTGATGTAAAAGAGAGTGTGTTTCGCTCTCTTTGAAGAGTGAGAAACATAAAAAAGGAGAGAAAACTTATTTTTTTTTCTTAAAAATACTAATTTTCTTAAAAATTTGAAAATAAATCTAGTCTTTCACATTTAGTTTTAAAAAACGGGTTTTCCACATGTTAAGAAAATAATTAATTTTTTCAAAATTTTATAAAAATTCGATTTTTTTTTTCACATTTTGGCAAGAAAAACATTTTTTGATTTTATTTGAAAAATAAAAGTGTCCTAAGAAAATGAAATCAAGATTTTTTAAGACATTTTAAAAAAATAATCAAGTTTTCCATATTTTTAACAAATCCATTTTTCCATATTTAAAAAAAAAAAAATCATTTTTCAGTTTTTTTTTTCTTTTTCAAAAACGGGTTTTAAAAAAAAAAAAACAAATTTTCAATTTTTTTTTTTTAAAAAAGGGTTTTAAAAATCCTTTTTTTAAAAGAAAATTCAGTTTTTTAATCCATGTTTTTAGTTTTTTTTTTTTTTTTTTTTTAAATGGGTTTAAAAAAATCAAATTTTCAAATTAAAAAAAAACGGGTTTTAAAACTCATTTTTTTTTTTTATGAAAATTCAGTTTTTTATTTTTATTTTAAAAAAAATTGACACGTAAGCTGAAAAAATTAAAAAAAAAAAGAAAACAAATAAATACACACATGTGGCAAGGAGAGTGTATGTCACTCTCTCCATATGAGAGTGGGCATCGGCGTTTAGGGGGTAATTATTCCGTTTTAAATAAGTTTAGGGGGGTAATAGGACCCTGGGAAAGGTAAGGTGTGTCGTAGCAAATTCGGGTATAGTTCAGGAGGGTAACGGTGCCTTATCCCTTTAAAATACGTAAAACAGATGGGTCACCACAATCTTTAATAAAATTTTCGATAAAAGATTACATAACTAATACTACTTGTTAATGATTTATTTAAAATGCGTAAAATAGATGGATCGCCCTCTCTTGATAGGGGCCGCCAAGAACAAATTTTGTATCTTGACCGACATAGGTCGCGATATATGGACATCCATGGGCACTGCAGCCCGAATCTCAAAGCTACTGTACCAAAATTATTGGGACTCGGCATGGAGATCTTGGGATGGAGTCGCCGAGTCCTCGTGTCTGGATATACTACGTCGGGGCGGTATCTTTGTGCGACGAAATTGGTCGGGTACCGCACGATAGGTCGCTAGTGACGAGCGTTGATTGAGAGGTGGCGGCGGAGACGCACATAATTTCATCTCCGCACCTTGTGGGCTACCGTTACCCGGGATGTGTGAGGTCATTTATGGGCTACGGGTTGATGGACGCCCGTTGTATATGAGGATTCTGTCTTTGCGCGCACAAAGAGATGAGTTGATTAGGCTCGCCGGTTTCGCTCGTGCTTTGATGGTCATATTTCCGGCAGTCGTCTTTTGTTGTCGGCCCTTTATGCTCGCTATACGCCTCGCGGACATGCGAGCGTCCGATTGGAGAGGACACGCGCAGGGCTGATGTTGATCGACGTGCGCGTCTATACACACTCATACATGTTCGGGGCCATCCTGTTCCCGAACACTTCGGGTTCGCATATGAAACTTGAGGTATCTTCGGTATATCGACGATCTCGTAGAATAGGATGTTATAGTTGGGGCGCTATTTTACTTTGGGCTACGTATCGAGGATTACGCCGATGTTCTATAGGCACGAGGGTAGAGTCACTGCGTTTTGCTCGCTCCTTGAGTTATATATTTAAGTGTGTGTCATTATACACAAAATATATTTTTAAAACGACGACGATAATTTTTTTTTTTTAATTGACTATATAGATATGGGTGTGGACTAAGTTGAGACACTTTTCGGCCCGTACCGGTGACAATCCGTTGACTATCTTCTTTGTCCACGTTGCCATACGCGCGGAGATGGTCGCGAACGTACGCCGTATTGTGTGGGGCGCACCACGGCCTTCTCGTTTAGGGATCGGCTAGAAGCATTGAGTGACAACGCGGACGGTATGTTTATATTTTGGATTCACACGCTAGACCACATAACTACTATTTTAGTCTTAAGTATGTTGTTAACTAAAAATCATTCTTTTTACGAATTTTATATGGACGCGTGTTATGATCACTATTTTGGATGAGGCACGGCGGGCGTTTTGTGAGGGGCGGGGGGCACGTATGGATGTCGCGGTGTCCATTGATACATATGGATATCGTTGAGTATCACGCGCCCGATCGCGTGTTACGGCGGTTGGGTATGTACGAGAATATACCCGCGGCTACGGTTTGGGAGCATGACCAATACGAGGGACGAGCGTGCGCATGCGTCAATGATGCGTGGCGACTCCGTATGCGGCGGCGGGTCCGTAGTTGGGATGTGAGGATGGCGAGCCTGAAAAGTGGTCGGACATGACAAGTCCCGTCCGTGTGTACGTAGAGTGGTACGTGCGGATCACTCGCGTCGTTATTAGCAACCCCTCTGGCGTCGTCCGGATGGCTTGGGATATGTAGCTTTAATCGCGAGGAGCGTACGAGTAAATTGGTAAATATGGTTTTATTATATTATTATTATATGTAGTAGCATGTGTTTGTTGTATGAATTGGTAAATAACCGGTTTTCAAATCTTTATAAGAACTATTCTCGAAAACTCACCGGTGGTACCAAATATGGATGTTGGTCAATCCTCTCGGTTCGGTGGAGTTGATCATTCTCCACACCGTGACGGTCTTATGAACAACGGTAAGTTCATCACCTTGATATTAAATTATCTATATATATGTATGATGTTGGTATTTAAAATATGTTACTTTTCATGTAGGAGGATGAATGCACTTAATAATGAAGATTTTCCTAATTATTATGAGTCATCATCAAGTGATGACGATGAAATAACTAATAATGCGAGAGGTAAATTGGTATGATGAAGACGATGATGATGTTCGAAGTTGGTATGACCAACAATATTCCTCAAAGCCAAAACCAACAACAACGATGCTACACGCACGTACCACCGTCGATGGTGAAAACCCGACTTACGAAAGTCGAATTCGGTGGCATTCTAACAATATCCCTTATCTTGATTAACTGCGAAGGTCGTGATGATGCATTTGTCTTCACAAGAAGATTATGATAGTCGCTTAAAAACACGGATTGAACTTTAAGGATCTCGACAAAGATCGATGCTACCTTGCAAAGGGAATGTTGTTCGCGTCAAAAAAGCTTTGCAACGAAATGTCAAAATTTATTGTTTTAAGGACATGAGAGAGTTTAAGGTTGATCGGTCAACCTCCAATATGGAGGCTAATTTGTAGACGACGGTATCAAAGTTTGTGAGTGGTTGCTTCGGGGAATTGTTAAGGCGATGGTATGTGGGCTATCACAAAATTTTGCGAAAGACACGAACTTGTGATATGGAAGAAAATCGAGCGAGATCATTATAATTTAGATACAAACATGATTGCTCGAAGTGTTACTTAAAGACATTGCGAAACGCCAAGAGTAACTTAGCTACCTAGTACATTATATGTCTTATATCAATTGAAAGATTATTACTAAAAGTTGTTTGTTTAAACTTGTGCGGGTTCCCGATTAAAGATTGTATTTGAAACGTTCAAGCCCGTATATAGTAAAACTATAAGCAACAAAAAGGGATTTCTCGGGCGTAGACGCGCTTTTGAGATGGTCTTTGGAAATTGGCATACTTCTTTTCGATCGCGCGAGGAGGTATATGGCGACTGCAACATTTTTAATCCTGAATCTGTTGTAAGTGCGACTTATAGAGGGTAAAATCTTCAACTTCGTATTTTGGACATTCAAACCATCATTGATGGTTTTGCTCCGCTGCTTAGGCCGGTGATATCCATAGATGGTACGCATGTATATGGTGCCCTACGACATCAAGCTCTAATTAATAGGAATGGATGCCAATGGTCAATATTTCCTCTTGCTTTCGCAATTGCCGCTAACGAGAGCAACGACACATGGGGGATCTTTTTGACCCGTTTGAAAACTCATGTTATTAAGGATCGTACCGGCGTATGCGTCTTTGTCGATCGTCATAAAGGCATATTGCACTGTATGGATAATTCTACGGGTGGCGACCTCCTTTGTTTACCATCGATATTGTTTAAGGCACTTGAAGGCGAATTTGCAATCAACGTTTCTGAATGGCACTCTAAACAAATTGATGTGGGGGGCTGCGATGGAGCGTCGACAACGAAAATGAAATTTCTGCGAAAAATGGATGCGATCGGGTCGGTGAGTGAACCAGCATCGTTTGGTTGATGAAGCTCGATGTTGAAAAATGGACGCTTCGTCGTGGAGGAAAAAGATGGGGCATGCTCGCTGACAAACGACTCGAGTGCTTTCATGGCTTCTTTGAAAATACTGCTCGAGGACTACTGTCACCGCGATGGTGAGAATGACTTTGACGGGTGGTGGAGCGATTTGTTGTTAGGACAAGGCGGACCGGAAGCGATGGCCGACGGCGGGACATGGATGCCAAAGCCACTAAAAGCTATGGAGCATTATAGACAAAAATGTGAGCGTCACGAATGACCAGTATGACCCAATTCAACATGTGTATGAAGTTAGGGCGGGTTATTATAACGGTAAGGGTGGAAACGTCATTACGTTTATGAGGCGATGAGAATATGCACTTGTGGTAAGTGGCAAACGTACCATATGCGTTAGTTTCTCATCTTCATCAAATTGCTTCGAGAGAATGATAAAAACGGTAACAAATTATGTGGTGGGGGGAATACAAGGTCCAAAGTTACATTAGAGCATATTAAGGCCAATTCCACCCACTTGTTAATGAAGCTTATTGGCCAAACGAGCCGTTTTCGATGGTTGCTAACAAGGATTACATTAGAAAATTGGGCATTAACTCACGGAGTCGTGACCCGATCAAATGGATGTTAGTGAAAGAACTTACTCTCGCAAGTGCTGCATATGTAAGCAATATGGTCATGACAAGCGTTCGTGTGGGCAACAAAGAAGTGGTAGTACAAGCACGTCTCGAAGTAATAGAGCCTCAGAACTTGAAGATTGTATTATTCTTGTAATTTATTATTGTATTGCTTTGAATTAGTATTGTAATTAAATGGAATGAATTATTTTTTAATTAGTATAAACCTCTCGTATTGGATGAATTATTATTAAAACACTTAAATCAAAACCCTATAAATATTACAAGTTTCAAAACTTGCTTGGGACACTTTAGAACCCCTAAAACGACGATCAACGTTTAGGTGGACTTGATGTAATAGTAGAAAAAGCATTGTTATGCATAAAAAAAGATATTAAGTTTTATATAAAATATTGATATTTTAGAATTTTGAAATATGACTAATCTTTGCCCAAAGTATGGAAAAAAACGTGTTTGGAAAGGTAACGCAAAAAAAAAAAAAAAAAAAAAGCAGTTGAAACATTCCACGCACGAAATTCGTGCGTGAAAGAAAAGCGTATTTTTGCGATTTAGTCGCTTTCATACGTAATTTAGTGCGTGAATACTCTTGTGTAATTTATTTTTTTTTTACTTGTTAGTTTGATTGACTTTTTATTTTTTGTCTAACTTGAAATGCGGACTTTTTGAAAGAAGAGAAGGATTTGACTTCAAAATCTATTCACGTTTATATCACCTTGCTCTTGTTAGTAGATACGACAAAATGGCGGTCACTTTAATAAAGTTGGATATAAACAGGATATTTATTCCAGAAACTGAATTTCAGAATCTTGAGTGGTCCTTGACCGCTAATTACTTATCTGGGCAATTAACCATTTAACTCTTTATGCATATTCAAAATACTTTAAATTTTACATTTTCATTATATTCTTTTGTACGCGGTAATGGGGTAGATTATCTTTTATGGAGTGCTTTACTAATTAAACAATGCCAAAAGTTAGAGATATCATAATTCTATGCTCGAATAGAAATTGAATTTTTTGTTGAAGCGACTTATATTGGAAAATCACTACCCCGGCTAATACCACGTAAATTAAGGCGCATAAGGGAGAAATGGTGAATTTTTCGCTAGTTTTCCCTTTTTGGGAAGCCTATTTAGTAAATGACCCTCTTTTTATTTCTGTTTCAATGTATGGACCTTTTAGATTACGGTCTAAAAATCACTTTTGAGCAACCTGAAAATCTTATGAGAAAATATTAGACCACAATTTAAAATTATGTACAATTGCAAACATTACACCACTTGTCCATGACTTCCCAAGCGGAGTGGGACGTGATTAACTTGCCCCACCGCCTTCATGATGGGTGAACCATGTTCTCGCTAACTAAGAGTCACATTCGAACTCAAACCTTAATGAAAAAGCCAATAAACGAATTATCTAATAATGACAAAACTGAATAATAAACTTAATCTAATACTGTCTAAAACATAACCCACTAACAGTCACGAGCCTCTAAGAAACTGAAATTTAATACATAATCAACGTGGCATTCTCCGGGAATAACATGAATGTCTTTAAATATGTAAAGGACCGAAGGTCCGCTACCGCTAGATGAGTCAACGAAGCCAACCAACTGAGTCTAGAACGTTTGCCTCTAGCTGTGTGCTTTGTTCCCTACGTATTCAAGACTTGCCACACAAGGTGACAGGCCCAAACGGGCTAAGTACCTCTGAAGGATACCCACTGAATCTCATAGACTATCTCCTGTAAAGACGGAGCTGGACGTTCAGGGATAAAAACTTAATAAACAAGGAAACACGTTCACAAGCAAGCATGTGATTCATAAAGTCTGAAACTATCATAAGCTAAACAAAAACTGAGTTATAAAACTGATAATTGAAACTGAAGCTGAAAACTGAGTTATCTTTAAAGAGATAATCTTTCTAAATAAAAATTCTTCACATAATGTTCCTGCGTACATAAGGGTCTGGCAACACGTACGGGGGAGTGTCGGCCTAACTCCCCAACAAACAATTACACGGCTGGGATCGTAAAAGTATTGTTTCAAAATGGACACATAGTCTTTTTTCTAAATATTTTGAACTATAAATTATCATGACTTTAACTACTTTTTATGTAGTTTCTAAATATATAAATTTTGTTTTTACAAACTTGTAAAACTATATAAAAATTTATGTTCAAAATTATAAAGTTTGACCCTCGTACTCCGAAAAGGTTCACATAAATTGAAACGGAGGGAGTACAATTTAACCAGTAAGTGACGCCACCTTTTTATTTATTAACATAAATATACAAAACAGAGTCAGAGGGCTCTAGGCTAAAGTAAGATTGAGCAGTATATGAGCAAATATTAGATCCGAGTCTAACTTCATCCTGAAGCTAGGGTAATTTCTCAAGGGCTATATTTACACAATTTCTAAAAATATGGATAAAATCTAAATGGTGACCTAAAAAGGGACACATACGTAAATCAGCCTGAAAACGCTCCCTGCTACAAGTTTCTCCGGTACCGATATCTATTGGTATTTCGACTGTATTATTAGAAAATTTCAAACGAAACCAAAATCGTCCAAATTCCAGTTTAAATAAAAGAAGATTTGTAAACGCTCACAATGGCGGTGGCAAGTTTTATTATCAAGGAGTTCATTAACTGCTATATATGCATAAAAAAAATTAACCTTTATATATATCGTATAACTTTCCGCCCTTCTAACTCTGTTCCTATATAGATATAAGATAGTATATATAATGTTCTTAAGACTAAATCAAAACAATCTTTTAAACAAATTCAAACAGAGCAAAAGCAAAAGACAAAGCCGTCCAAATTCAAGTTTAAATTTAAAAGTAAAAGAAGATATTATTAAATCTTGCAACCTATATATATGGCCTATTTACCAGTGTTCGACAGTAATAAAGCCTAGTGACAGTTGAG
The DNA here is from genome assembly GCF_029784015.1 of Lycium ferocissimum. NCBI lineage: Eukaryota > Viridiplantae > Streptophyta > Magnoliopsida > Solanales > Solanaceae > Lycium > Lycium ferocissimum. Next base: position 24,188,103 of record NC_081351.1, on the reverse strand, counting down.
CTGTCGTTATACATTCGTTTCTTCAAATGAATAACCAATACAAAGCCTTTGCCTTAATAAAAGCTGGAACTCAAGTTGTTTCTTCCCTGCTTTTAGAATGGAGAGTCACAATCATACAGATTGAACTAAATCATAAAAGCTAGTGGCATGTCACAATAATTAATTTTACTTGGATCAGTAAATACAAGTAGATAAAAACCCACAAAGAAATTAATAAATATTACTCTCTCCCGAGCAAAATAAATGTTCGCTTAGCCTCGTTATTATCCTTCAAAAAAATATTACTCTCTCCAGATTAAATTTTTTTTTTCACTTAGCCTTTTTTGTTTTAGTCAAAAAAAATATCTACTTATTAAATCAAGAAATAATTAATCTTATCTTTTCAGATTTGCCCCTATTAATTGTTATGTAATCAAATTCCAATGCCTATTTAATTAGGGGTAGTTTAGTCAATTACATTTTTTTTGGAGTGAGTAGTTTTTTAGCGAGGGTGTCATAGAGAAATAATGGACTTTTTTGATCCGGAGGGAGTAACTTCTGAAAAAAATAGGTAGTTTAACCACTCCCCTTAATTAAAATTTGCAATTATTATTAACTTGACACATTAAGATCTTGTCACTTAGCACGTAGTAAGGAAAAATCTGAAAAAATAAAGTTAATTCCTTCTTGATTATGTATATAGACAATGATTTTGAACCAAAATAACAAGACTAAGTGAACACTTATTATGAGCCGGAGGGAGCACATCGATAAATAATTTTGTTATATTACAGTTATTTCTTTCGATCTAGATTTCCAACTCGGCAAAAGTAATAGTGTTATTTTATGCTAATCTAGATGTGATCTATTAGTGCAGAAGGGCATATCTGCTTCATTTGGCAAACGATAAGACATTTTTGCACTTTATTTCAATAGTTCAAGGGCATCTGGCCCTTTTTCGTTGTGAAATTAATGAAATTGATAAAATGTTACATGTATAAATAGTTAGGTAAAAAATTATCTATAATTTTAACTTTACATAAACAATGAAAGTTCTGAGCAATTGATTTATGGATGAATTCCCTTACGCCTCCTAGCTTCGCTGCTGCAGTTGCACATTATGATCGACTCCAACTTGTTTGGAATGAAAACGTTTATTAATATTATTGTTATTATTATGCAACTCTTTCACGTGTCTCAACCATGAAAGATTACTTTCGAGAACACATATATCTCAAGTGTTAAAGTAATGCAAAATATGCTTTAGAATTATCAACTATTAATTGTAATATTTGTTGCTTACCTCGGAACAAAGAATACAACAATAAAAACAAAATCAGAAATTAATAAGAAAAGAAAAAATTTAAAAAGGTAAAGAACGTACATATTATCAAACCATTGATCCTCTAACGTTCTTGCATGTCTAGACCCATGCATCATGATGATGATTTGGTTGTCATTACATTTGAAATTCAACCTATTTTCTTGCTAACTTTTGGTAACCTTATAGGAGTACTAATTATTTAATTTTGTGCCTCTAATTAAGATAAAGAGTAATTGTTTATTCCTAGTGGTTGGATTAGGTCTTCTCGTGGGTCTATGATTGTGATATAAACTTTTTCTTCACGTACGTAACATTCTTCCCCTTTAATTCCTTTTTGATGTGACTCTCCCAGCATAACACAAGCTGCCTGTTGGCTAATTTATATACATAACTATTTCAAGATTCTCTTCTATTTTTCCATAGTATGACTGTTGCATTTTATTTCTTGCATTAACTAATTAAAGTATTGATTTTAAAAGAAACTACTGAATAAAGTATAAATCACAAATTTATGGTTTAAAATACTCCTTTCGTCCCATATTACTTATTCACTTTTTCTTTTATACCCTCTTTAAGAAATCATAAATAAAAATATATTTTTATTACATTACCCTTATCTCTCTTTAATAAATTGAAGCAATCAGCAATATTAGCTACTTTAAAAAACAATTAATGTCAAGGTCAAAATAGGAAAAAATTAATTAATTCTATCTTAATTTTGTACATGAACAAGTATTTTGGGATAAATATTTTTAGTAATGTTGATAACTTATATGAGACGGAAAGAGTACTTACATATTTTGAAAAGTATCATTCTCAATTATTTTTTGGGATTCTTTGGGATATGGGGTGGGTTGCGGGGGGGCGGGGGGCTGGGTTGGAGAGACTGGGAGCTTTCAGTAGACCCATTCGTATCCAACAATGGGAATGTAATGTAATTTGAAAAGTACACTATTTTAGTTGTTTTTTCAATAAAAGTACACTATTTTACTAGTATTTTCAATGAAAGTAGTTGAAAGATGCAAGGCATTATGTAATTTTAGAGTTGAAATGTAATAAAATGTGCTTTTTGAATTAAAATTGTGCTCACTACAATAAAATAGTTGAGGTGTCAAGAGATTTGATGTTTCGAGTTTTATTTTTTCTTACAGGTTAATTATAATTTTGTTGTTTGAAAATTTTGAGTAATCTCCGGTTTCTAATTCTTAGAGATGTGGGTATTAATTAAAGTGTGTGACCATCTCGATTTCTTTTCCATGGGGGAAGTACACATGGAAGTCTTTTTAATATGAGTGAGGTGAGACTTAAACTTAAGAAAAGCTTAAGATATAAGAGAGAACACACTTTGATTTACTTAAGTATGATTGCAACAACTGCAAGATCGGTGTTCTGATTCGATCCGTCATTACAAATATTTGTTTAGTTATATAACCCTTTTTCCGTCAAAAATCCAAGTTACATTTAGGATTTCGCACAAAAATAGTAATTGTTTCAGTTATACCTTTAAAGAACTACTCCCCCGCCGTGATAAAAAGCGTCCGTTACCCATTTGCACGCCCCCCTTGGCAAGAAAATTCTAACTCCCAGAAAAAAAAAGTAATTTGACTAAACTCCGCCCTTAATTAAATAGGTAGCATAGCACTTAATAGGGAGCGAATCTGAAAAGATAAGATTAATTTATTTCTTGATTTGGAGTGAACACTCTTTTTGACCCAGGAAAAAAAGGTTAAGTGGACACTCTTTTTTATCCGGAGGGAGATAAATAGGGGTAAATTAATAAACTATACCTTATATTTATATTTTTTCTTATTAAAAATGAAAATGACGAGCTAAAGCGTTTAAACTATTATTTTTAGGACGGAAAGAGTAACTGATCATAAGAGATGAATTTCTCAATTTACCCCTAGCTGTATGACAACAAATTTCAAGAAGTGAACTAAAGAAAGTCATCCTTGTATCTTGGAGCACGAAATGTAATTTTATAACTGATGAGTGATGAGGTGTGACTCACATGATTTGTTACTTGCATTAATTACTCATAAATAATATTATTATTTGAAGAACTTATTAGATTCTTTTTTTTTCTTTTCTGTATAAACATAACGAATTAATCTACTGAAACAAAACTACATACTGTTTCTACAAAGTATAAACTCTTTAATCCTTGTCTATTCCATTTGCTTTGAACTCCTTTAATTTTCGACTTATATTTAAATTTTCTTGTTTTATAAGGAATCACTATATTCATCACAAGTGGCATATAGTATTTCTTCAAGAAAGAAAACACAAATCCTCAACTGTGTCTGCAGCTATTCATTTATATACAAAGGCACAATTAAAATATGAAGTTTATGAGTTTGAGACTATAGTCCAAAATTATGGATCTTAAATAAAGAATTTGTACAAATTAAGTCATTTTTCAAAGATAAATACGGACTTTAATTAAAGTTATTGGGTTCGGTCAAATGTGTCATTAATTATACTTCAGCTTTAAATAAAAAATTATTATTGTAGTACTAATCTTTTGTGATTAATGAAGGGATCAGATTGATTACAACTCCCACTACATTTAATTAAGTATTTCGGTTTCTCAAATATTCTTTCTTCATTTTTCCTCCTCCTATTCACTTTACATAAAGGAAGTAATTGAATTCTTTTTTTTCAAATTCTCCTCTGAAATAATTTTTTGGTCAAAAAACAAAAAGAAAAAAAGAAGAAAGAGAAAATAGACAAGAATATTGCTCAGGCTCCACAAGAACATACCCTAAAAAAAAACTCATGTGTGTTCAGTGACACAAAGTGGAAATGAAAATGGACAAGGACATTACATATAATATGTATTTGGAATATTTATTTTTGACTATTAGCTACAAAAGAAAATAATAGTAAATGTGTTAAAGAAAAAATAGTAGTGAGTGTTTATTTGTTTTACGGTGAAAGCCAAAGAAAGGTGACGAAGGAAAAGTTTTGGAAGGAAGTGATTAGAAGGATACGAAATGAGAGAAAGAGAGGCAAGGATAGCAGGTTGGTGGACCCCAATCCGACGTCGCATATGGACACGTTACGGGGTGTGGGGTCCAATGACAGCACCATCACCTTCCTCCATCTCACCCCACCAACCCCCACGCCAACCCCCCCCCCCCGACCTTTCTTTCTTTTACAATAATAATAATAATTTGATGTTCGAAATTACTTGCTCGATTGATTTAGATTTACAACGCGTAGAGTATGGCAAGGCGTTCGGTATTTAGTTTATATTTTAAAGTTGGCCTTCAAAGAATTAGTAATCCAGTCATTATAAGAATGAATACTGGCCGACTCAACCCAAGTTTAGTTAAAAGGAGGATTGCTCAAGTTTATATGATTAAGGAGACTACCCATCCCTTAAATGGCCTATGTGGCACTCTTTAACAAAGAATCGTAGATACCAAATAAACAATTGACATCGATTGCTTTTTTTATTTTAGGTGGCTTTAATTTGCACCTCAAATTGCTGGTCTTTAAATTTTGCCCTTAGCCACTTTAAGTAATAAAAAAGTGGCGGAAAATACCCCTGAGATTCTGGATTCGAACTCCAGCAAAGTATAAAAAAAATTCGTAAGACAAGATTTCATAGCAAATTATGCATGTTGGGGCGAAAGTTATGCCTTAATGCATAATTTCTATGTAAAGCATGCCTTGACCGGCATAGTTCTGTAGACATAGTTTCTATGTAGTTACATAGACACTATGCCTTGTCCGGCCTAGTTTTGTAAAAATTAAGTTATTCTACAGAACTACGCCGGAAAAGGAACTACATAGAAGTTATGCCTTAAGACATAACTTTTACCCGAATAGGCATAGTTTGCTATGAAATCTTGCCTTGCGATTTTTTTTTAACCTCTGTTGGGGTTCGAACCCGAATCTCTGGTTTCATAGACCGACGAATAAAAGTACTTTGACCCAGAAAAATTTTCGTTAAATGAGAAGTAGGGGCAAAAATTAAAGACCACCGATTTGAGGGACAAAATTAAAGGTTAGTCCATAGGAAGGGAAATCCGCGCAATTTTTTGTACCAAATATCAAACTTCTAAAATTATGTCTGGTACAATAAATCAAACTTCAGTACAGTAAATTCTACTTTGGCTCGGTAATTTGATTTACGGTTATTTATGCTCACCCTAATAGAGCCCATTTAGAGTAAAAACGCTCGACTAAAATTCATTTTTTTGCGCGGATTGCCCTTCTTTAGGGGTTGTCTTTAATTGTTGCCCTTCACTTAAAAAAGTGGCAGAAATATCCCGAGGTTCTGGGTTCGAACCTCCGCCTCGCTAAAAAAATAACAAGGCCAAAGCTTTGGAAATGTCCGCCTTATCGCATAAAGTTTTAAGGCATAACTTTCCTGTGATAGGTTGCCTTTAATAAAAGTTCCATTTATAATAGCAACCTGTACCAGTATCCCATAACTTTAGTTATGCCTTTAGTTAGGCCTTAAGACAACCTATGCCGTCTCCTGCAGAGGTTGCTGTTTGCATAACTAAAGAAATCTTTATATAAGGCAATCCCTTCTCACGGGATCCCAAGATAACTTTCGAGATTATACGCAAGGCAACCTACGCCGTGATAAGGACACACTTTTTCCAAAAGCCTTGTCTTGCGATTTTTTTTTAATTTTTATGCCTTCAAGCCGGGTTCGAGCCCTAACCTCGGTGATATTTTGAAATGTCACAAAAATTAAAACCAAAGAATTGAGGGCAAAAATTAAAGACCACCCTGAATAAGGGGCATTCCTGCGAATTGCCTTTACAAAGATCCACTTGCAATTGAAAGATAGCGACTATCATGGAGATTCAAATTCCATAGGCAAAATTCCATCGCTCAACCTTTGTAATTGGAGAATAGCTATTCTCATAGAGTTTCAAATTTCAAGTAAAATTCCAAGACCCTCCACTTTTCAGCCTCTATAATTTCAAAATAGCCACCATTCAAATTCACATGCAAAATTCTATGACCAGTGTATTTTTTCATAGACTATGACAAAGAAATGGCCAGTGGGACTATTTATACGAAAGGTCAGTCAAACCTCTCTATAAATTATTGTGTTGTCCGAAAATTTATCTTTGTATAGTGAAAGGCTTTCGTTTAAGTACGTATACCAGGCATTTGATGTTTAGATTTCATATAACTATTATAAACAAAAGTACGCAATTTTTTTTTTACTTTTTATGCTAGTATTAACGAAACCAAAAATACTTGTTAATTTTAAAATCCCAATTGATTTTCATATTTCATTAATTAAAAATTGAAAAGACTAATAAATTACTAAGAAATCCATAACTAGTTATACCATACCGATAAAGAATTAAAATCCAAGGAACATATGCATTTAAAATTAATTGAAAATTTAAATTTTCAAGTTTGATGTAAGAATTCTAAAATTGTAGATTGTTTCATAAATTCCAGTCTCTTAGTAATAATATAACGTTTGAACTGACGAAGATTTTTGTTCAAGCTTTCAAAAAAGTTAATTTTTACTTGAAAATTTGTCTAAGAACTTAATAGATAATTGAAGATTTTTAGATATTCGTTTTAAAATTTATTATGTACATGACGTTAATGATGATTATCATAAATATTTTAATATTTTATTTTTATAGATAATATATTTCTTACAAAATATTATTACACAATATTTGGTATATGGTCATAAGTATAGAGAATTTTACAAAGTGTCTTCTATAATGAATGCCATTCTTTATATAAATAGAGTGTTGTTATAAGAAGTAAAATATAACATAAAAAATCAATTCTAGAAAATCGATCATGTTATAGTGAAATCTCGTTATAACGAATACAATTATAGTAGAGGTTTATCGTAACCTCGATGGTCCTCTCCTTCTTCCACCCTTCCCCCTTTGAGCAAAATTTTTAAAAGAAATTATTGTTTGTGTGAATTTTGTAAAATATTCATTACGGAAAACGTTTAAGTCTCCCTTCACTCTAAATTTATTAGTATTATAGAATCGTAACTAGCTTAAGTTAGGGGTAATTATATATATAATGACTTGTGCAATTTATACATAATACGTTAGTAATTTTCACAAATTTCTCCTTTTAGACTTCGTAAAGGGAATATACTTTGAGGGTCGTTTGGTTTGAAGTATACGAAAATTTATTTTTTGTACAAAATGTCGTATTACTTATACTACATTTGATTCCCGGCATAAAATCAATAACTAATATAACTTCCGTATAATTATTATATCATTTGTTTTTTTTGGTATTAATGATTCGAATAAATTGAGCGAGTAGTTTCATATTAGAAATTCCAAGTTACTTTGTATTATTAACTTGTTTAACTTATGCAAGTATTTATATATTATTTTATATAAAATAGATTGCGAGATAAGAATACTTGTGATGATAAGATCATTTAATAACGGTAAATTGACATCCGATTAAGGCAATCTCGACATAATAAACTCTGAATCATTATTCGCCACATAATAATTATCCCTGGCTCCCTGCATTGTTATTCACCACATAATTAAACAGTTTGTACATTATACTCCCCGTATGGTTAGATCGTAAACCAAACGACCCCTAAACTTACTCTTTGAAAGTTTTGATCCCCTCTTTTGTTAATTAGTTATCTTTTCATTTTTACAATCTCTACGTAATAATCCCTAAATCGTTATTCTTCGCATAATAATTATTTCTTCCCGTATAGTTAGATCGTAAACCAAACGACCCCTAAGTTTACTCTTTGGAACTTTTGATTCACTCTTTTGAAGTTTCTGTTATCTTTTCATTTTTGCAATTTAGAATTGGGATAAAACGTATATATAAAAGGAGAAAAATGAGAAGGAAAAATGGTGATAAGATCATGAAGAAAAAAATGGCATTCATTACTCGCCACATAATAACTATTCCTGCATTTTTATTAACCACATAATTAAACAATGTACATTATACTCCCCGTATAGTTAGATCGTAAACCAAACGACCCCTAAGTTTGCATTTTGAAAAGTTTTGATTCCCTCTTTTTGTATTAGCTTTTCAATTTTGCATTATTTGACTTGGGATAAAAAGTATAAAAGGAGAAAAATGAGAAGTAAAAATATATAGTGATAGAGAGAGAGAAGAAACCCCTCCCAAAAAAAAAAGGATAAAAATGAAAGGAAAATGCTATAGATATGTGTTTGTGTATATACATGACACCTAGAGCACACATAGAAGAACCTCAAAAAATTTCATTTATAGCAAAAGAGAGCAAAAGAAAAGGGGCATCAAATAGCTCTCTCACCATGGGATGATTCTAGCTAGCTATCTCTTCCTCTCACTCTCACTCACTCACTCTTTTCATTAGCTCAAAAATAACAATCTTGAGTTTTTTTTTTTTGGGAGGAGGGTGTTTAGATAAGGTTTTTGAGAGAAAAAAGCTTCTTGAATTCAACCCTTTTGTTCATCTTTTTTTTTTTCCCCTTGTTTTTAATTTGTGAAAGTGAATTTCAAAAAATTTAGATAGAAGAAATTCAACAAAAATGGCAGCAGGACCTTCATCAGCTGTGTTTTTAGCAATGAGAGAAGAAGAACAGATGAAACAACAACATGAACTTCTTCTTCATCAGCAACAACAACATGCCTTACCACCATCATCATCAACAGCTCAATCTCAACAAGCACCAACAAAAAAGAGAAGAAATCAGCCTGGCACACCAAGCAAGTATCTTATACCAATAGTTTCTATCAAAAAAAAAAAAAAGTTAAAAAGTGTTTGAATTCTCTTGTTTTTCATCAAAATGCAAAGAAAAAAAAGTGATTTGATGTAAATTCAACTTTACAAGGAAGAAAAAGAAACCCTAGTCAATCTTCAAGGGAAATTCATTTTTATGCAAAGGAAAAAAAAACCACTTTATTCACCTTTTCATCTAATTCTCTGAATAAAAATCTTTGAAAGTAAAATCTAGCTATGTTGCTCCGACTGTTCAAAAGTATTGTCAGTTGTATGTATCGAATCTTTCAAAAGCTATGCATTTTTTTAAAGATTTGATATAGGTGCGGTAACATTTTTGGAGGATTCGAGCAACATAGATTTTCTGGATATGTTGCTCCGACTCTTCAAAAGTACTGTTGAGTGTTTGTACAATCTTCCAAAAACCATGCATTTTTTAAGGATCCGACTGAGGTGTGGCAGCATTTTTAGATTTTCGAGAAGCACAGATTAATTTCTATCATGGATATTAATTTTTTTGTTATTTTTTTTTCAGATCCAGATGCTGAGATAATAGCACTATCTCCCAAGACCCTAATGGCGACAAACAGGTTTGTGTGTGAGGTATGCAACAAAGGTTTCCAAAGAGAACAAAACCTACAGCTACATAGGAGAGGACACAATTTGCCTTGGAAGTTAAAGCAGAAGAGTACAAAAGAGGTTAAGAGAAAGGTTTATTTATGCCCTGAGCCCACTTGTGTTCACCATGAACCTTCAAGAGCACTTGGAGACCTTACTGGTATCAAGAAACATTATTCAAGAAAACATGGTGAGAAGAAATACAAGTGTGAAAAGTGTTCCAAGAAGTATGCTGTCCAATCTGATTGGAAAGCTCATACTAAGACTTGCGGCACGCGCGAATACCGATGCGATTGTGGCACCCTTTTCTCCAGGTCTGTGTTAAACCGTCTCGTTTAAAAGTTTAAGTGTTGGGATGGATAAAAACGAGTTTTCTTTGTTCTTTTTGGTTCTAACAATTATGTGTTTGTGGCACCCCTTTTTTTCTCAAGGTCTATGTATACGTTGTCTTTTTATCTAAAAGCTCAAATCGCGTTAGACAAAGTTTAACAAATCATCACTACTAAAAATATGCGTATTTTATCATGGAATTTCTTACAAAATCGTGGGAAATGTGATGGGAACGTCTGTGAAAAATTGTGAATTTCTACTAGTGAAGGAGGGTTTCTTGATTCTTGTTTTTTCTTTTATATTTGATTTATGGACACCCATTTTGGTACTAACAATCATGGTGGTTATATCTCTTGGTACTTATGATTGTGGTATACTCGATCGTAAATACATATGTGATTGTGGCACCTTTTTATCAAGGTGTGTATAATTATTTGATCTGAAATTTTAAACTGTTAAAGAGAGTTTTATGTACGAAGTTAATTTATTTCGTTCTTTTTTTATTTTTTTATTTTGGATTTATCGACAACACCCAATATGGTACTAACAATCATGACGATTATTAACTCAAGTGAAAATGTGTGGCATCTTCTTTGATTTTAGGGCATTTAGATTTCCCAGGTGTGATGAAAGTCTAAAGAAGCTAGAAATGATGGAAAAAGCTCTCTCCAGCTTTTCCAACAGTTACAGATTCTTTTTGGACTATCAAATTTTTCTTCCTCTACTTTACTTCTTTTATTTTTTAACCTTTTTGTCTGTTTTCTGGTAGGTTTTGTTTTTGTCTTTGGATCTTTTATTTGCTAGTACTAGTACTATTAATTAGCAGGAAAAAATATGTAGTACCAATTTAATTAGTAGTTCTTAAAAATTTCTTGTCTGAATTGTTCAGTCTTTTTCCTAGGAACCATCGTCCTTTTGCCGTTACTGATATCGTTTCTTCTTATTCACGTGTTACAATGCCATGTAAAAATGTCTTATCTTTTTTTGTTTTTTGGTGAGTTGGATAGATGCTTTAGTGTTCAGCTCTGAATTTCTTTTAGCCACCCCTTTTCATGATAATGTTTACAGTTTTAGACCAATTATTATCTAGAATTTTCTCTTTATTCACAGTCACTGCTATTTTTTGAATGAACGTTCACTAGCATACGTGGTATTTAACATCCATATATAGCTAAAAATGGATTCAAAGATTTATTAAATCCATGCATGCCTGATCAGCTTTTGTCTCAGTAAAATGATTTATCCCCCAATTTTCCCTTTGTTTTATTCATTCATTTTTTATTTTTTTTTAGAGAGAAGGCAGTATAAAGCCTTTTCATTACTGACTAGTGGAGTAATTACCACCAAGCTTTGTCAATATTAATATGTGGAGAAATTTCATGGTTTCCTCTTCTCCTGTAATCAACTTTATGTATTCTATGAATTGGGAGATCATAATGAATTTAATTATCGTACATCTCCATTTTTTAATTTGATTCTTAATTGTCATGATCATCAAGGGGATGACGGGACCACTGTGTATACAAAATTCAACTCATTTTCTAGTCCTATATGTTTATTCTTGACGTTTTTGGTAAGTTCAATGGTAATCTCAAAAAAGTTTCTACTACTTGACCAAAACATTCTGTTCGCAAGACTCCATTTCTTTAATCTATGTCATTACTATTAGAATGACATTTCGTTGTAATTTTATGTTACAATCTTTTTAAAAGCCCACACGATTCTTGTTTGTTATTTTAACTTAACATTGTATTCTTCATTTTCTTCTTATTCTCCTACGTTTATTTTCTTTATATGACCTGAACGTGTGCAAAATACGATATACTGATAGTGTAAATTTAATATGCAGGCGTGATAGTTTCATCACTCACAGAGCATTTTGTGATGCATTGGCACAAGAAAGTGCAAGAAATCCACCAAGTTTGAGCAGCATTGGGAGTCATTTATATGGAAGTAGCAACAACAACATGAGTTTAGGCGGTCTCTCGAAAATAAATTCCCAAATTTCATCAGATCATCAAGATATACTTCATTTCGGAGGCAACAACAGCAACAACAATAACAACATGAAGAATATCGCTAGTGGTGGGGCCCACCACCATCATCACAATCAGTTCGATCACAACAACAACAACCACCTCATTGGCTCATCCACATTTCGCCCTTCCACCTCTTTCTTCCAGCTTCCAATTGATCAAACAAGTCATCAATCTGATTACGCGATGAATAATAAACCAGCAATTCATGGACTAATGCAGCTTCCTGATCTTCACAACAACGCGAATTCCAGCTCAGCTAATATGTTTAACCTGAATTTCTTCCAGAATAACAACAATGTTGATAATGACAATAGCAATATCTCTGGAGGAGGTCCAGGTGGTTTATTACTTCCTAGTCCTCATCAATTCAGCAACAACAATAGTGGAGATGGTTCAAATAATTCATCCAATGTGTTCTCAGCTGGTACCCTTCTAAGTGATCACCATCATCATCATATGAGTTCATCAATTGCTTCTCTTTATGGCTCATCATCACTTCATCAGAACAATGCTACTAATTCACCGGCCCCGCCAATGTCCGCCACGGCACTACTCCAGAAAGCAGCTCAGATGGGTTCTACTACAAGTTGCAACAGTAGTAGCACTAGTGCCTCATTGCTCAAAGCCTTTGGATCAGTTGGCGGTGGTGGTGGCAGTGGTGGTTCGTCGTCTAGCGCCATGAAATCTGATATTCACCCGCCACCAGGTGTCAACTTTGGCGGCGTTTATGGCCATGACGACTCTATGAGCGGGGGGAACCATCTTCATGACCTAGTTGTGAATGCTTACGGTAATACTGATTATCTCATCTAAAAGTTTAAATTTATATATATAGATTATTTTATTTATATTAAATATTCGTTGATCCATTTTACGCGAAGGTATTACTATTTGAGAAATAAAAATTTTTTTTTATTTTTTTACTATAATGTTCTCAATTTTTTAAAAAATATTTGGAATCATTAGATATGTTGATTTACATATTTGATTAACAAACAACAGAAGATAAAAAATATATTCCGTTTAGGAATAAGAATGGACCATCGATGGAAAATAGAAGGTTATACCACAATTATGAATCATCTATCCCGTATAAGCTGGGATAAATAATCTTGGTTACAATCCCACAATTCACAATTATAATTCCAAAGATAACCTGATTTTGAACCAAACGACCCCTTAGGGATAGAGCATTACTTTTTAAAAAGAATTTATTCTATGATATTTTAAACACGTCCTTCATGGGCTAGCCTGATTCTTTTCTCATGGTCAACCACTTGAAAATTCGCTCATGTGAGATTCTATTATTTATTTTTTTAATAACCAAGCACGTAATTTTTTTTAATAATGGATAGCGATAAGGCTCGAAACTAGAACCTATGCACTCTTGATACAATGTTAATATGTGTGATCGACCATCTCGTCTTAAATAAGCTGTTAAAGAGATATCACGCTTTTATTTATTTCATTTATTTAATTATGTGTGCAACGTCGCAGGTGCACAAGAACAGGAACATCACCAAAACAACTATGGAGTAATAGGAGGGTATAGCAACAAGGTGAATAGTTATGAGCAGCCACCACAGAAGAAGCAAATGATTAATAACTTTTCAATGGAAATGGGAAGTGAACAAGCTAATAGGTTGACAAGGGACTTTCTTGGTGTTGGAGAAATAGTAAGGAGCATGAGTGGTGGAGGATTTAGCAGCAGCAGCCAACAGATAAGCTCATTGGACAATAATTCTGAGAGTAGAAAAACTCAAAGCCATCATCAGCCTTTTGGAGGTGCTACTGGCAATTATCAGTGACATTCAATGAGTAATATACAAAGTTAGGGAAGAAGAAAGGAAAGCACAAAAAGTAAAGGTAAAGTTTACTGGTCACAAAACTTTAAATATGAGGAAGATTTCTAAATTTTGTGATTTTAACCAAAAAATGCACATAAGATACAAAGAATAGTTTTTGAATGTTATGATTTCAACAAAGCACGCGGTGGGATGGATGAGATCCCTCCGACCTTAATTAGAGGTCTCGAGTTTAATCCTTGAGAATGGAGAAATTCTTGATAGGAAGTCATTCCCCCTTAAATAGTCTCTAATGGGGAGCGAATCTGAATATGTAGGATCAGTGAATTTTGAATATCGATGGTTAAACCAAAAACCTATTGTATAGTATTAAAGGTTACAAAAAAAAATTACCTTAGAAAACTTATTAAATATAGAAAAGTGGTATCCTTCTGTAAATATACTAACAAGAAAAGTTATATTCCCTCCATCTCGATTTATGTGACATCGTTTGACAGGACATGGAGTTTAAAAAAGAGAGGAATTTTTTAAAATTTATGGTCTAAGTTTCAAATGTTAGTGTGACTATAATCATCTTGTCAAGGATACAATAACAACAACAACACACCCCGTATAATCTCACAAGTATGGTCTGGGAAGGGTAGGATGTACCCAAAAAAATGTGTCACATAAGTTTTTTTTGGAAACTAAATAGTAGTACTATATATTTAGTTATTTACCAAAGGATAGTACATAAATTAAAATGTATGGATTTTATATATTTTTTTAAAAAAGAGTTGTTCTTTCCTTTGATAGTAATATGCCTGTCTGAATGTTCATCCGTATGTCTGTTACTTTCCTTTTGGTTGCAATCTATTGTTTTTTTGTTGAATAATTGTCCTTTGTCTTAGGATTCTGCAGATTTCACAGCACACCATATTCCACAATACTTTAACACTATTACTAATAATTAATTGACTGCGGACAAGGGAAATAAACATTTTTGTGACATGTTCACAAAGATGCCCTTTATAAAAAAGAAAAATCAAACATGTGATATTGTCTGTAAAAACAAGTTTGTAATTATGCGAAAGTTTGTTGATTTGTTGTCAACTCATTACTACTTGCATTATTAGCATATTACTAGTAAGACTAAACTTAAATATTTCTACACTAATTAAAAGTTAAAAACTCTCTATGTTCAAAAATGCTTCACTAGTTTGACTTTCTTATAGGTCAAAATAATTCATCTTAATTAAATCAATTCTGAAATACAAAAATTTGTAAACTTGTAGGTATTTGGTATGGAGGAAAATATTTTCAAATTTTTCATATTAATTTTGGTTGGTAAAAATTTTTGAAAAGTATTTTAATCGTGAAAACAAGTTCTCTAAATAACATTTTACACTATTTGTCTACCTCATCCTGCAACCACACCCACACCCCACCCTTATAGCCTCCATCCCTACCACCCCCTCACCTCCATCCTATAATATTTGCCTAGATTATATAAAAATATTTTTGGGACAACATTATTTACTTACTACCCAACACAAGAAAATTAAATCACTTATTTTCGAGAAAACATTTTCTTTGACCATACCAAACACAAACATATTGTTTTTTTTTTTTAGTTTCTCATCCGGTTTCCAGTACCTGCATTGAAGCCCGACTATTGTTATTCATGTCATAATTTATAATTATACTATGCTTCTCTATTGATTCAGTAAAAGTTTTTCTGAAAATGCAAATATGACCATATGGGTAGTGGACTCAAAACTCAAGAGTAATAATTTATGCAATTTTTGATTAAGATAAGAAAGCTGCAAGTAAAGACTTCAGAATATCTGTGGGGAGTGAAGCTCACATGTAGATAATAATATTCCTTTGTTGTTTACATGTCTTGTCCCTCTCCAATATTTGCCCCCTCGTGGCTGTCTGTCTTCATGTGAATGCATGTACCTAAGTCACGGGTGCTACCCTATTGGGACTTTGGATACTCATCATACAATTCAAATACATTTGGATTATTCCTACTTTTGAGCTAGCACAATATATGTATATAATTTGCTTTATACATGGTTGTTGAATACTTGAATGCGTAAGTTGGATTGAATTTGAGCGGATAAAAAAGAGTTGAGTTAATTCACATAAACAACTAGATATTTAGTCCAAGATTTAGATAAGCAAAAGTTGGGAGGATCAAAATGGCTGAATCTAAATAGGCGGATCATTAACCTTACCAAACTCTGAACAAGTTGGACATGACATTTTTTCATGTGCTCATTTTTTCACTCCTAGCCTTATAATATCCGAGTGTAATGTTTTCAGTACTTACTGGCTAGACAAAACAAATTATTTGTCATATAATGATGCTATTTAATGATGTGCTTTTCACCTATGCGTTTACCCCTTTGTTCTCTCTTACTGCTAATTTGTTCTTCTTTATGTCTCTTCACTAGACTTAGATTAATTTAACACACTGTTATTTTATTTTATTTTTGATAAATTTTCATGGATATTCTTGCAGGGATGTAATTGGGTCCAAGAAAAGTTTTTTACAATGGAGCAGATAGCTGTAGAATGAAGAAGTTCTCTTGAAGTTTTTAGCAGGAATTTAGAGTAATACCTTTATTTCTGGAAATAACTTTAGAAAACAAACTTATTTGATTTTTTTTTTTTGGGTGGTTAGGTTCTGCAGTCTTTACTTTCTTAAGTTGTTTATTTTCTTTTTGTTTTTAGTTTTGTGTTGTGTCCAAAAGATAGGCCAAGATACAGGTATTAACTGCACAAAATTTTAGAACTGCCTTTCCTTGAATTGAAAATTCACTGTGCAGGCTTTGGCCATGATGACAAATTTACATATATGGTTCTTTAATCAGGTTTTACCTATGAAAGTTCGTAGAAAATCACCACAAAGAAAGTTGCTCAAACATGTTTCTCTCTAAAACATGTAAACACCAACAATGGTGAATCTTAGAGAGATGTTAGAGAGAAGAATTGGGAAAATATTTTCTATATTCACCACCTTGCTTTCTGTACAAGATTACAATATATATAGACCATTGACCAGTCTACTCTTTCCTATGCTTAGCTGTACAATTAGTTGCTTAGCTGTACAATTAGTTATAACTACCTCTAACTATCTCTAATATACTCTAACCAACTGCCACGTCATCTAACTCCTTAACACTCCCCCTCAAGTTGTATGATGCAAACAGGTTTTGCACTCCCAGCTTGGACAATAGAAAATCATGCTGTGCCTTTCCTAAGCCTTTTGTAAGAATATCTGCTAACTGTATCTTGGTGCTCACATGTTCAGTTCGAATGAGCCCTGCTTGTATTTTTTCCCGAATGAAGTGACAATCGATTTCGATGTGCTTGGTTCTCTCGTGATATATAGGATTAGCTGCAATCTGGAGAGCAGCTTTACTATCGCAGTACAATGTTACTGGCAAATCAAGTTCCACATTCAGCTCTTTGTATAATCCAACCAACTATACAACTTCTCGCATAATTTGCCATGTTCATGCTCGACACGTCACGCTTCGACACATTTGATGGGGCATGATGGGCACCGACCCTTACTTAGGGCCAGGCGAACCCGCCGATTCTCTGATACTCATAATCATCTTTTGGACTCTTAAATCATGAAATGAGTGCATAATGTAGGCGTTCAAAAATAAACATGCTTCTCGTCTTTCTCAAATCAAGTAAAATGCGAACGTATGAAATTTGTAACATAATGCGTAATGATACATCGACTACAGTAGCCGCTTACAAGAGCGACATGTTATATATGTGACTCTGTCGCAAAGTCTCTAACATAAATCAAGATACCATAACATAAATACTACGATTCGACGCCGCGCTCGGAGATGGGCTAGCGCCAATCCAGCTGGATCATCTTACTGCCAATATCGCCTGCTCGTCGCACCTGCGTGGCATGAAACGCGGTGTCCGAAAAAAGGGACGTCGGTACGAATAAAGATGCGAGTATGTAAGGCATGGATAACAACATAATATAGATATGTAATGTAACATGGAATAATAGAGATAACTTTGTTCACGGATGCTTATACCAGGCGGATGTCATCGTCTTTCAGCCTTTAAAAAATATTTCTATACATATACATAGTACCATGCCCGGCCATTGGCTCGGTGTCAATATATAGTATCATGCCGGCCCGTTAAGGCTCGGTGTTATATAAGAAGTATCGTGCCGGCTTGCATTCTGACTCGGTGTTATCATCATTAAGCCCGCGTCGGGGCGATATCATAACATCACCCACTACGGTGGTGTGCACGTCTACGAGCCATGCGGCCGACTATAAGCGCGGCGGTGTGAAAATACGTACATATATATAAAGCATGCATGAGAGCCCGATCAAAAGCCACGATTATATCGGAGTAACGTAAGGTCGGTAGCCTCCGTTATATTATGGAATAATCATCATCGCTACTATCTCGCCTTGAAGGAACAATTATTATAAGGCGAGATCAACAACAATGAATAAAATCGAGAAAAATCATGAAATAATCTCAATAATCTCATAATAGCATTAAAATCATAAGCTTTGGAATTTCTAGAATTAAGATCATCATCATCATGTTCATCATAGAAAATATTCTCATCTTTGACATCATCATTAATATTGTAAAAACATGTCCGTTGCTGTTGTCACAAAAGCTTATAGAATCATAAATCTTTGACTCGGAAAATAGGGACGTGTTGGAAAATATTTATGGATTATCAAGAAAGAAGTCGGGCCTTTGAATCATAAACTCTATGAATCATGAATTTCTAGTTTTTGGGAATAAAAATATTTTTGGAAAACATTTATGGATTCACATAAAGGGATCATGAAACCATTATTAGGCTGAACTGAAAACAAAGGACTGCGCAGAGTCGCGGAAGGAAAGCGCAATGTCCTGAAGCTTTCGGCGCAGAACTCTGTTTTTCCTTCCGCCGCAATGTTCTGAGGCTGGTTTTGAACGAGAAATCAAGGATCGGATTCTCGGCCTTTCGGGGTGACATAAGGTCGTTAACTCCCGAATAGTTTATGGAATTCATATCGAGTCCAAAGGATTAATCGATGACGATGGGTGAGATAATGTCTTAAAACCAATCAAACGACAAAACCTTAAGATTTAAAATACAAAGCATAAGAATGAAATGGAATTTTGTTATGGAACGCTCGTGTTTATGTACTAATTGGATTCATAAGAAAGGATTCATGCCTTTAGAAGAAAGGGGCTAGCAACCAACATGTTCAACCTCGAGGTTATCCACACTTATTGATCCGGGTTCGTGAGTCTACAATTAGAGGATTCACTAACGTTAGCCTCTTTATCACACTGCTTGTACCAAGTTTCAAACTACTGCTATTTTATATTCATTAAAATCGGGCAAGATTTCCCCTGTTTATATGCCTAGCCCGAATTCTCGGTTCAACAACCAACAATAACAATAACGATACCAACAACATAAACATCATTTCCCGTATCAACGTATTCCATAGAACAGCCCGTATGGTGTTCGTCCCATATTTCCATCACATAGCCATTTTATAATGATTTCTACGACCACTCTAAATAAATAAGCTGAAATTAATATTAATAAGGAGAAATTCATACCTTATTCTTGATAGAGCAGCAAGATCTTCAATAATCACTTGTTCCCAAGCTAACTCTAACACAAAACGATATGATAATCGCGACTACAAGTTGTCCGGTCTTCGATTAGTACTCTGGAGCTTGAATTTTGCTCAAAATCCTCACTTTTATGAAATATTGAGAGCCACTTCACTTGCTGAATTTTAAAATTTTTAGGAAGTTTTTTTGGATGAAAAAGTGAGGTTTAACCCTTTATATAGAAATTTGCCGAGGCGCATCTTGTAGCTACGATCTTGTAGCGATCTTTGTAGCAATCTTTATGTAGATCTTTATGCTTGATTCTTTACTTGCTTTACCCGGCTTCGAGGTTGTAACGTTATAATTCTCTACTCCGATATCCTATCGACGAGCGGTTTATTGCATTATAATCTAGACTTGACGAATTTCATGTTTGGATTTTGAAGCACGCCTTAAAACTCACAATATGCATGGAGATATGCCCTCAAAGTTGACTCGAAAATCCTGTTCCAAATTTTTTGACAAACTTAATTTCCTTGATTTGCTTGTTCCCGAGTCTTCCGTAGATTATTATATGAACTCAAACCGTAACCACGAGATGAATGCGCCACGTCTAATCTTAATCAACTCGCCCCGATAGATTTCACGTACACGACTATGAGGTGTAACGGCCGGTGAGCTTCGAGAAGCGTATTTTGCTTCTTAGGCTTCCAAGAAATCAATGAATCACCAATCTTGACCACAAAACCGCTGACTGATTTTATGGTCATTGGACAAGTAGCCCAGTCTGCATCGCAGTGCACTGTAAGCTGTTTAGACATCTTGGATGATAGCATTATTCCCAACCCCGGTGCATTCTTCAAATACCTTACCACTCTTAAAGCCCCCTCCATATGTGTCTTCTTTGGCTTATGCATGAATTGGCTCAGGTTTTGAACTGCATAACTGATATCTGGCCTTGTCATGGTCAGATATAGCAGTTTGCCTACCAGTTGTTGATAGCAAGTGGGATCACTCAACGGCTCATCTGGTTGCACATTCTCAGGTGCACATCCATGATCAAAATATGCACTGGTGAACCTCTGATTGACCTCCAAAGGAGTTTCTGCAGGTTTGGACCCTGCCAGCCCAAGGTCAGCAATGAGGTCAAGTGCAAATTTTCTCTGACAAACCATGATACCTTGTTGACTCCAGGCTATTTCAAGACCAAGGAAATACCTCATCTCCCCCAAGTCCTTGATCTTAAAATGGGACTTGAGCATGTCCTTAGCATGTTGGACTAGAACAGTATTGGACCCAGTGATAAGGAGGTCATCAACATAAACTAAGATGATAACAACATCAGAACATGATCTTTCTTGAACAAGGAGTAGTCATGATGACTCTGAGTATAGCCAGCACCCATCAAAGCTTCACATAACTTCAGATTCTATTGTCTGGATGCCTGTTTTAGGCCATACAAGGATTTCTGAAGTTTACAAACTTTCCCTGATAGCTCCCCCTTCCTAAGAAGACTAAGAGGGGGTAGCATATAAACATCTTCAACCAAGTCTCCTTGTAAGAATGCATTGAAAACATCCATTTGATGTAGCTTCCAGCCATGCATAGCAGCTAAGGAAAGAACTACTCTAACAGTGACCATCTTGACTACAGGAGAAAAGGTCTCTTGGTAGTCAAGACCCTCTTGCTGAGTATAACCCTTGGCAACCAAACGAGCCTTATACCTCTCCACCTCCCCCTGTGCATTGTACTTGACTTTGAAAACCAATTTACACCCTATGGCCCTCTTGTCTGAAGGGAGATCAACCAAACACCAAGTATGGTTGTCACTTAAAGCCTGCAATTCTTGATCCATGGCTAGAACCCATTGAGGATCTTGTAGAGCTTCCTCATAAGAACCTGGTTCTTTAATAGCTGAAAAATTGCAAAGAGAGTGAAAGTAGGGTGCTGATATATTGGCATAAGACATATAGGCTGACAGAGGATGGGTGGTAGAAAAAGAAGCTGACTGAGTAACATTAGAAGCAGCAGAGGAGGGGACATTGTGAACATAATCATTCAACCACCCTGGTGGTTTAGAGGTTCTACTAGATTTCCTTGGCTGGTCAGTAGGAACATGAGGGCAAGGAACAACCTGGGTTAGAGATGGAGGTTGGGTGAATGTAGGTGGAAAACCAGTACTAGGTGGAGTAGGATCAAATGCAATATGATGGCCAGGTGGTGTAGTGATCATATCCTCATCAAGGAGAAACATGTCAGGTGATGGATTTCCAGTGCTAGGAGTAGTAGTATCCAACACCTCAGCTACCTTGAAGGGAAATTCATCCTCTCTGAAAGAGACATCTCTACTGATGAAGAAGGTCTTGGTCTCAAGGTTGTACAGCCTGTACCCCTTCTGAGTAGAGGAGTACCCCATGAAAACGGACTACACAGCCCTTGTTTCAAATTTATCACCTGTATTGCTGACATTTGTAGCATAACACAAGGAGCCTACAACTCTTAGGTGACTCAAGTTAGGTGCTTTACCAAAGAAAACAGCAAAGGGAGATTGCCCCTTTAAGGCAGTGGAGGGCAATCTATTGATCAAATAAACAGCATTTTGGACACCAAGCCCCCAAAACCTAATAGGTAATCCTGCTTGGAATCTAATGGCCCTGGCAACTTCAAGAATTTGCCTGTGCTTTCTCTCAACCACCCCATTTTGTTGGGGTGTGTAAGCACAGGAGCTCTGATGAATGATGCCAACAGTTCTAAACAATTCTACATAATGTGAGTTAAAAAAACTCTGTACCATTATCACTTCTAAAAATCTTAACTTTTGCATTAAATTGTCTGTGTATAAGAGTCATAAAATCTTTCAAAACAATGCATACATCACTTTTCAATTTGAGAAGGAAAATCCAAACCATTCTACTACAATCATCTACCAGTGTAAGGAAGTATCTGTTGCCATCATATGTGGGAATCTATATGGTCCCCATACATCTCCATGTATCAAATCAAACACCTTATTGGCTCTACTGGTGCTTTGTGGGAAAGGCAACCTAGTTTGTTTGGCTAAAGGACAGATAGAACATGAATGAGTGTGACTAACATGTTTCACTATATGCATTTGCTGCAGAATTCTGTGTGGTATGTGTCCCAGTCTTTTATGCCATAAGTCTGTCTCATCTACCATGCTTAAAGCAACTGAGTGTGTTGAGATGTGGTTGACTTTGAGAGGCCAGTGAACCATCCTCCAAGCTACCAATCCCCCTCACCTTCCCAGTGTGAAGGTCCTGCAGGAGACAAAAATCTGGATAGAAGAGCATACAACATCTCAACTCTTTTGTCAATTTGGAGATTGATAAAAGATTATATTTGAAGTCTGGAATGTACAAGACATCTGATATCTGCCCTTGGTCCAAGTTAGCCTTTCCTATTAGAGCTATTGGCATCTGCTGTCCATTAGGAAGGTAGACTCTCTTTGATTCATTACTAGGTAACTTATATGCTTCAGACAACATTTTAGATTTAGACACCATGTGGTTAGTTGCACCAGTGTCAACTATCCACTTAGGATTATCTTCATTCTTGTCCATAATGCAACTAGCAATACCTGCTAAGTGAGCTGCAATTTCAGGTGGTTTGTTGTTGTTATGAACATGTTGCATAATCTTGTCATATTGTCCCTCATTAATAGCCATGTTGACACCTCCAAAGCCTTGATAGCCTGCAGCATATCCATCATGTCCATATCCAGTCTTTGAAGATTATTTCCGGCGTATCTGCACCGTATCCATATCTTCTGCGGCGTATCGTTACCATGTCCTGCATTATATGATGGGTTCCCTGCATTGTATCCGACATTGCCATTATATGAATGTCCTACATTAGTATTGTATGTGTGACCTGCATGAGCATTATATGCTTGTCCTGCACTCCTTGCATTTCCACCTCCCATACCATAGCCTGCTTTATGAGGTGAAGTCATGGAGTGTCCATTGTATCCATGGTTACTCGCAGGATCATTTGTTGTCCACCGAGTATATTCGAGGTGATACTCCATCTTGTATGTTGCACCTTTTTTTTTCTTCCCTTTGTACCATGGTGGATATCCTATTAACTGATAGCAATTATCCATAGTGTGTCCCTTCATTTTATAGTGGTCACATTGAGCATTTGGATTTTTGTACTTAGCCTTTTGAGAGTGTTGCTGCTGTTGTACTTGCTGCGAATGAGAATGTTGTCTTGCAGTCTAAAGAGCAGTAATGTCATTCCCTTCTACAAGCGATTTTGCACCCATGGAACTCAACTCTGAGTTATTCCTTTGGCTCTCATCCTCCACTATCATTGCATAAGCTTGGTTTAAGGTTGGTTCTGAAGTCTTCATGAGTATTTGCCTTCTTGCTGGTGCATAGGTCTCATTCAGCCCTCCTAGGAACTGGAGAAGCCTCTGCTGGTGCAAATGGTCCATATAGTCCTTTGCTTTTGGACAATCACACCTTGGAGAGACGACCATAGCATCATATTCCGCCCATAACTCCTTCAACTTAGTAAAATACACTGAGACTGAATCAGTTCCTTGCGATATAGTTGCAATTTCTCTATGTAAATGATAGATTCTCATACGATTCACTTTTTCAAAACGTTCCTTTAAGTCTTCCCACACCAGATACGTATCTGATGCATATACTATTCCAGTTAACAAACTAGGTGCTACTGTATTCATAATCCAAGATAAAACTATCGCATTACAAGTATCCCAATGTTCATGATATTCTTCCCCGCCAATTTTCTTTCTTACATGATCACGTTTTACAAAACCTAATTTCCTCTTTCTTACGTACGATTCGCATCGATCTTCGCCACAATCCATAGTTCTCAGATCCTTTCAACTGAACAGGAATTAGAATCGAACCTGGAGTATCCGATGGATGCACATAGAGAGGATGCGTATGTGTAATCACAGGCTTTGTTGGAGAATTTGTGTGCGTAGCTACAGATTCTGTTGTTGCCGCCTTTGTTGCCACCATTAATGTTTCTTCGAGCTATCAAACGAAGAGAAAACAACCAATCTGCTATATAGAAGTATCTCTATATCTAATACGCTATGCTAACTCAACAAATTTCATAAATCGAAGGAATAATCTCTCATAACTGGATCTGTTTCCAGTGCTTTGATACCATGTAAACACCAACAATGGTGAATCTTAGAGAGATGTTAGAGAGAAGAATTAGGAAAATATTTTCTATATTCACCACCTTGCTTTCTGTACAGGATTACAATATATATAGACCATTGACTGAGTCTACTCTTTCCTATGCTTAGCTATACAATTTGTTGCTTAGGCATGTACAATTAGTTATAACTACCTCTAACTATCTCTAATATACTCTAACCAACTGCCACGTCATCTAACTCCTTAACAAAACATAATTCAATTTTCACGAACTAAATGTCCTATCTATTTGTATGTCCTTTTGGGGGGAAAAAAGAAGAAGAATTGCTTTTTTTTCTGTCTTGTCTACAGAAACATACGCAGTTTCCTGTATGTATTCCAAAGGAGAAAAGAAATTATAGGAGTTTATCCTGCAGTAACTACTTAACACAACCACCCCTGGAAAAAAATACACATAAAAAAAAATTAGCGACAAACAATTTCTATTGCTAAACAAAAAAAATTTAACGCTAATTCTATTCAATGATGAATTAGCGACGGATTATCAAAAGGTCTTGTTAACTATAGGCTAATTAGCGACAAGTTAGCGACAAATTTCATAACTTATGTTTTTGCAGTGCATGGCAGAGAAGTTACGCTTTTAGGTTTTTCTGCTTATTTTTTATTTTTTATTTTTTAAAAAAAAAAACCGGATCCAGTTAGCCTACATGAGCGATCCAACATCTTACAAATTAGCTAGTTCATCATTCAATACTAACATTGTTTGAAACAAGAGTCATAAGTTTACAATATAGAATTCTAAAGCTATGTTCGACTGGAATATAAGTTTTGTTGGTTTGCGTCTTCAAGCTTAACATATTATTTTATGCCTTATTTTATCGTATGTGAACAAACGAGCTTTCATTAATGAACGGGTCAAGACTCAAATTTTACTGCTTATTGAAAATTAAAATTTGAGATAAAATATGAAATATGCAATAACATTGAAACTTGGTTGAGTAAAATGTAATCAAGATCCCCTTCATACATGATACTATTTAAAGTCTCATTTGATATTGACCCTTTCCCTAAGAGTCACGTACGATAAATAAAGACTATATACTCTTCCTCTAACATTCATGAATGCAATAATAAATCAGTAAAATTCATGCACTTTATATTTGCACCCTTTTTAATTGACAGGACTCGGAATGAGATCCGAAAGTAACAGTATTAGATATATTCAAGATTTTTTTCTGAGATTTAATTAATCTGCTTTATCATTAACAACTAATTGGAAGACCCACAATATTTGGCTGATTACGTCCAACCAAAATAAGCAGCTGCATGGCTCATCCAAAAAGCCATATATATACACATATGTACATCAAGTGGACCTTACACTTTACACGTTATATATCTTGATTGAAAATTACAGGAAATCAAATTATAATAGATATATCGAGTGGACCTCCTATTTAATTTGTAGGGCTTCCTATCGCCCTCATATATAGTAGATCTTTGGGGTTCTCAAATGAATTGACGAGTATTGGTCAATCATCATCGAGGATTGTGGCGGGATAAATAAAATATATCCGTCCTTAATCTTCTGGTTTAGGACCTAGAAATGGAAAAATTCTAATAGAGAGCGATTTCTTCTTTAATGGGTCTTATACAATACAAACTCGGATTGGTCGAGGTTAAAATGTGTGATCATCTCATCTCAAAGCTTTACAATATGTTAGAAAGAGCATAGTGAGATTTGTTTTTGATAATGGGGCGTCCTGGTGAGATGCAATTTCAGGACATTTGTCTGCTCTGTTAACATATTGAAGTGCGTGACTATCTCATCTAACAGCTTAATAAGTTGTTAGAAAGAACTTTTTTTTTTTTACTTAATCATTTTCTCAACGACCCAAACCCCAAAGCAGGTACCGAACATCAGGTGGAAACCAAAATATAGCAATTGGAAATTGTAATCTATTAACAACTTGTTGTGTCGTTCTCTTGGAGTGCTTACACATAACATGGGTAGCAAATATATGCTCGGGACATATATGCTCCACATTATGATTTTCAGGGAAATATTTGTTGTAATTTCTAATCTTATTTATAAATAAATACAACATTCGGGGTCTCTGATTATCACTAATAGTTTTAATTACGAAACACAAATAAATAATAAATAATAAGGGGTTGTTTGGTACGCGGACTGAAAGAAGGTATAAATTAATCCCAAGATAAATTTATACCTTCTATCAATTATACCTTCTTTCAAACATGGTACAAAATTAATCTCAAAATTAGTGATGATATCCCACCTTATACCGTGTACCAAATGACCCCTAATGGAATTAGCAGCATCTAATTTGTCGTGAAGTTCGGTTTGACACGTATGTCTCGACTTTGATGATTTATTCATTTCATTTTGCTAGTGATACTTTCATTTTGTTTCACTCATTTACCTAGTGAAAATACCTCCCTTCTATTTCACTCATGTACCTCCATTTCACTATTTATATCTCATTCTTTTCACCTCAATTTAGTTTATATTCTTTTCATCACGAAATTAATGTATTCATCAATTTTCATTTCACTCATAATATCTCATTATATGACAACTCATCCATTTCATTCATTGGATATAAAAATGTAAAATTTGAATAAAATATATTACTAGTATTTGGAAAAAAGTTTAAAAAATTGTATTTGAAATTAGAGCGGTGTTTGGACATGAAAACAACTTGTAAAAATATTAAATTTTTGTGAGTGATTTGACGTGAAATATGTGAAAACAAGTATTTGGAGTTTTTCGAATTCTGGAATTCAACTTTAATAAGTGGAATTTCGAAAAATTGTAAGAATTCTATGTCCAAACATGATTACTGCAAAAAGTGAAAAATTATCCATGGCCAAATGGGCCCAAATGGTTGTGAAAAATAGAATCAAGGGACAAAATTGCGTTTGTTAATAGTTTAGGGACCTCCTTCGCATTTGTACCTAGATTTTTTACCACCACCTTTCATTTCATAAGAATAGTGTTGCAAATTTCTTCCTTCCAATCTCTCTCTGCTACTACCATGGACCTCCTCCTTCCGGTTTCAATGAAACTTTCCACATTTACCACAAGTTAATATTTTAGAGTCCGCTCAATATTTAACAATTTATATTCGTTAGATTTACTAAAGCATGAAAAAAAATATAACAATAAACACCAAGAAAAAAATCACTAGACGCTAAAAAGATGTATAAAAAAAAAATTACACCTCAAAAAACTACATCAGATACTAAAAGTAAATAAAAAATAGTAGAAACACAAAAAATTACATTACACACTAAAAAAATATAAAGAAAATCATAAATTACGCCTCAAAAAGCTACACATGAGACTTTAAAACTGAAGTAAAAATAGTAGAAACCATAAAAATTGCACCTACAAAATGTGAGTTTTTAATTTTCTTTTTTCATAGACCTCGTCAGATTTAAGCGACAAATCGGTTAATATTTGATGAGGACTAAAAATGTTAACTTTTGACAAAATTGAAGGACCAAAACTATCCAATGAATACATAAAGAAGCTATTTTGTAACTATCATCAAACATAAAAGGACTATTTTTGTCATTTTTCTCTAGATTTTTTACCACTACTTTTATAGAGCGACGAATTTCTCCTTCCTCTCTGCAACTGCTATGGATCTTCTCCTTCCAAATTCCACTAAAACTCTCCACACTCTCACGCGCCTCACTGTGAGCGTTCAATTCACACTCCTTGGCTCCACCTTTTCTTTAGTACTTTAAATTTGTCAAAAGTTAATACTTTTAGTATCGATCAAATGTTTGACAATTTATGCTAGTTAAGATTTGACAAAAACTGTATAAAAAAGATTTAATCATAAACACCAAGAAAGTCCTATTACATCCTCAAATATGCAATACAAAAAATTACACTAGACACTAAAAATATATAAAAAATCACAGAAATTACACCTCAAAAATCTGCACCGAACTCTAGAAATAAATAAAAATAACAGAAACTATAAAAATTATACCTCTAAATGTGAGTTCCTGCTAATTCTTTTTTTCATTGTTTTTCTTAAAATCTAACGAACATAGTTGAGATAATAGTCAAAATACCCCCAACGTTTTACCAAAATGCCAACTACACACCGAACCTTTGCGGGGGTCCTATTACCCCCGACAAATTTTTTGATGAAAATGGCCCTTTTTGCCGATGTGGCGATCCCACCGCCAACCCCCAAATATTAAATGGCGGTTGTCCACACGCGCACGCCCACGTGCCACGTGTTTAATTTTGCCCCATTTTTTATTAATTTCCCCCTTCCTCCATCCATCTACTCTTCTTCAAAAAAAAAAATCTCTCAATTTTTCATACTCCATTTTTTATTAAGGATCCGAAAACCCATACTTCCAATTCTCCTTCATCTTCATCAACATTATCATCATCATCATCATCATCTTCACTAGGAGTTGAAAAAAAAAATCACACCAACTTGCTCAAATCTAATCCAAACAAACCCAAATGTGAAAGGAAGCTTCCTAACACCAAATAGAACAAAGTTCATCCATTAATTTGATTAACAATGGGCAATTAAAATTTTAATTGCCCTTCTTTGGGGTAAAATTTTGCCTCATATTTGCGGTCTTTAAATTTTGCCCTTCGTATTTGTGGTCTTTAAGTTTTGCCCTTAGCTTGGATACGAGGTTTTGGGTTCGAACCCCGCTCAAGCATAAAATAAAGAAATAATTTCGCAAGGCGGTATGGAGGGAGTGTCTGCCCCCTCCGGCATAACTCATGGAAAAAACTAAAGTTATGCGGAGGGGCATAACTTTTCCTCAAGACATAGTTTAGTTATGCCTTATGGAGCAAAACTTTTCCTTAAGGAACTATGCCTTATGGGGCAGACTTTTAATTAAGGCATAACCAAAAGTATGCCTTAACTAAAAGTATGCCTTAACTAAAAGTGTGACTTGAAAAGTTTAAAAAAAAAAAAAAAAGTCTCAAGGCAAAGTCTGCCCCAAGATAACTTCCTTATGAAAAACTAAAGTTATGCTTTTAATTTAGTTTTGCCTTATGGGGCAAAACTTTTCCTTAAGGAATTATGCCTTATGGGGCAGACTTTTAATTAAGGCATAACCAAAAGTATGCCTTAAAAAAAAAAAAAAAAAATGTCTCAAGGCAAAATCTTCTCCGCATAACTTCCTTAAGGAAAACTAAAGTTATGCGGAGGGGGGCATAACTTTTCCTCAAGGTATAATTTAGTTTTGCCTTATGGGGTAAAATTTTTTTTAAGGAACTATGCCTTATGGGGCATACTTTTAATTAAGGCAATTAAGGCATAACCAAAAGTATGCCTTAACTAAAAGTGTGCCTTTAAAAGTTTAAAAAAAAAAAAAAAAAAAATTCTCAAGGCAAAGTACGCCCCCTCCGCATAACTTCCTTAAGGAAAAACTAAAGTTATGCGGAGCGCTTTTCCCTCAAGGCATAATTTAGTTTTGCCTTATGGGGTAAAATTTTTCTTAAGGAACTATGCCTTATGGGGCATACTTTTAATTAAGGCATAACCAAAAGTATGCCTTAACTAAAAGTGTGCCTTTAAAAAAAAAAAAAAAAAAAAAAAAAATTCTCAAGGCAAAGTCTAAGCTCTAAAGTTATTGCTTAGGGGCATAACTTTTCCTCAAGGCATAATTTAGTTTTGCCTTATGGGGCAAATTTTTTTCTTAAGGAACTATGCCTTATGGGGCATACTTTTAATTAAGGCAATTAAGGCATAACCAAAAGTATGCCTTAACTAAAAGTGTGCCTTTAAAAGTTAAAAAAAAAAAAAAAAAAAAAAAATTCTCAAGGCAAAGTCGCCCCCTCAAGTAACGCGTTATGAAAACTAAAGTTATGGTGAGGGGCATAACTTTCTCAAGGCATAATTTAGTTTTGCCTTATGGGGTAAAATTTTTTCTCACATAAAAGATTTAAGGCATACCAAAGTATGCCTTAACTAAAAGTGTGCCTTTAAAAGTTAAAAAAAAAAAAAAAAAAAAAAAAATTTCTCAAGGCAAAGTCGCACCTCTAAGATAACTTCCTTATGAAAAACTAAAGTTATGCCGGAGGGATAACTTTCCTCGAACATAATTTAGTTTTGCCTTGTGGGCAAAATTTTTCCTTAAAACTATGCCTTATGGGGTATACTTTTAATTAAGGCATAACCAAAAGTATGCCTTAACTAAAAGTGTGCCTTGAAAAGTTAAAAAAAAAAAAAAAAAATGTCTCAAGGCAAAGTCTGCCCTCCTAAGATAATTTAGAATTTAGAGAACCCATTTAGTGTTCTTCATAGCTTTCTCCAAATTCTTAAGCAATGGAGTTTAATTTTCTCCCCAAATCAACTCAAAGAATTAGTGCTTAAATAACTCCAACCAAGCAACAAGTAGCAACCCAAACAAGCAACTTCCAATCGATTTTCTTTAACAAGATTAGATTTTTCATCCTTATTTTTTTTTCCGTATTTTTCCTTTTTCTTTCTTGATTTTTCATTTTTTTTCTTGATTTTCGTTTATGGTGGAAAGTTGTTCTTTAACAAGTTGTTCGGAATCATATGCGGATTTTCTTGATTGAGATTTTCGTTTATAATGGATATTATTTTGACAACAAAAAATGGGGATGGATATTAAATAGGGTGAAGATGAAGATGAAGTAGCCTAAAAATGAGGGAGTTCAAATTTTATCTACTTGGCATCATATGTGGCAGCTTAGTTGGCGTCCAAAACAAAGTCGGATGAGATTTTCTGTTGCGCCGGCATCAAGGTGTATTCACGCTCTCTGCCACGTCAAAAAAGAGCTTTCTTCTTGAAAAAATGTCCCGGGTAATAGACCCCGCAGCGTTCGGCAGAGTTGATTTTGGTCAAACGTTGGGGAAGATTTATTTATTATCCCAACATAGTTCGGTAATATTTTACGGAGACTGAAAATGTTAACTTTTGACAAATTTAAAGGACTAAAACTGTTAAATGCATACTTAAGGGACTATTTTGTAACTATCCTCAAACATTAAGTGACTATATTTATCATTTTCTTACATCTTTTACCATTTCATGAGAAAGCGTTGCTATGGATCTTCTCCTTCCAATTCCACTAAAACTCTCCACATTCTCACGCGCCTCACTGTGCGCGTTCAATTCACACTCCTTCTCACACCAGCGAATTAGAACTCGCGTGAATTGCAACCCTAATCCCTTGCGAGTGGAAAACAACTCGAATTTCAACAATAAAGATAGTAGTAATGATTGTGAAGGGAATGAAAGTTTGAATAATGTATGGGAAGAGAATGAGTTTGTTGAGGTATTTGGAATTGGAAGTAGAAAAGATGCTTTGCTTGAGTTCTGTTTGGCTTCACCTTCACTTTCATCGGCTTTGAGATTTTGGTATGATTTCTCGATTGATATATATGTTTTCATTTGAATTGGCATAAGGTTTATTATGTTATAGCAGTTTGTGTTTGGTTAATCAATTTGAAAAGTACTTTTAGCAATATTTAGACTTTAGAGCAGCAATTTGTGCTTTCTGAATTGATTTTTTTCATTTGATACATATTTGATTTATGTAGAGGGTTTATTATGTTATTGTAACGGTTTTAGCAATATTAGAGAAGCAATTTGTGCTCGGCGAAAGATCCAAAAGTGCATCCTACTTTTTTCCTGAAAGCATATCAAACAGGTAATAATAAAACCGAACAATAACAGTCAAATACATATCAAATGAAAAAATCAAAATAATAATAGAGAATGGAACAATAGCAACAAAAACGAAACAACAAATAATGCAATAATTGAAGCAAAGTAAACAAAATAATAATAGAGAATAGAGCAGTAGCAACAACAAATAATGCAATAAATCGAAGCAAAGTAAACAACAGGTAACAATAAAATCGAAGCAAAGGAAACAACAGGTCAATAAAATCGAAGCAAAGGAAACAACAGGTAATAATATAATTGAGGCAAAGTAAACAACATGTAATAATAAAATCGAAGAATGACAGTCAAATACGTATCAAATGAAAAAATCAATTGAGAAATCATACCAAAATCTCAAAGCCGGTGAAGAGAATCTGAAAAAAGTTGTTTTTCTCCCGAAACACTTTTGGAACTTTGAGGAAGCACAAATTGCTACTCTAATATTGATAAAAGTGCTTTTAAATTGCTTAGCCAAACACAAACTGCTATTAACATAATAAACCCTATACAAGCTTTTAGGAAGCCAAAAATGCTCATTTCTAAAAGAAATGGTTATTTTAGAAAGTTGAGATGTTTTAATCTTCGATTTTATTGTTACCTATTTTATTCTTCGATTTTACTATCGTATCATTTGTGGTTGCTAGTCTTCTCTTCTCCATTAGATTCAGCATGGCTGCTTCACTACTGTATTTCCTTCCATATTTGATTTTGTTATGCTTTACTTGAGCCGAGGGTCATTTGACACATATTTGACCGGGTATTGGGTTTATTACGTGATTGACTAATCAATTTGAAAAGTACTTTAACCAATATTACAGTAGCAATTTGTGCTCGATTAACGTTTCAAAAGTGCTTTAGAGAAAAACTACTTTTAACAGCTTCTAAAATGCAACTTTTGCTAGCTGAAAATCACTCGCTTTTTTCCTTAAAGCCTGGCCAAAGACCTCAACTTTCTACAATAAGCACTTAAAAAAAAACACCTTCGGTTTCCTAGAAGCTTGTCCAAACAGGTTATTAATTTGATTGTTATTTGGAAATACTGATGATTAATATTATTGAAGCTTCAACGGCAGCTAATATGTGGATAAGTGGAAAGTCTTGAGAATTTGAGAACTCTTAGGAGTCTCCGTTGAATGAGGAGCGAGGAAAAAAGTTCAGTTTAGACGTTTGATGAAAGCTTTTTAAAGCTTACTATGAAGCTATTAAGCAAGTGGGGAAGGGGAACTTAGAATAAGGAACTGTAAATTAAATGTTGGAATGATTTGATTTATCAACTTATTTCTTTAAAAAAAATGAATTTAGAGGATTCTTAACTTTTTGATGCTTCAATTATCTGCCTTTGGGCTTCATTGTTTCCTAGAATGTAATGCTTTGTCAAAGCTACTTGTGTGAAACGTAATCATGCTTCTTTAATTTCTGAAAATGTTGCCTATGTTCTTGTGATGGTATGTGCAGGAATATTCTCGTGAAAGACTCAGAGAAGGTGCTATTACAAGAGAAATTGCCTACAGAAGGTGAAATGTTTTATTTTGACTTTTTTCCTTTTTGTTCTCCCTCTTTCATCTTCTTGCTCAAAATAGTATGTATCTTCAATCTTCTTGGTAAGGAAGTTGATGGGGGATTAGGTGGTTGTTTTCTAGCACATAATGAGAAGAAAAGTATAAGTTGCTACCGGTTTCTTCCTTCATAATTATATCTCAAAGAAGTTCATAAACATCTTGAGCAATTCCACCCAATGCCTTAAGGTGGTGGGTTGGATGCTTAGATTCTTCCCGACAAGAGATCCTTATGCAGCTTTAAACTTCTTGATACCTTTTAAGATGAGGCAAGCTCTTAGATTGTCCAACTTCCGGTCTGTCAATCTTATTCGTTGCTGCCTCTTCCCATTCCATCTGTTATGAACTTGAGCTTTTCTCATAACGTCTTCTTTTGCAGGTGTTTCTTCAAGAATTGTGGAAGTTCCATCAGCAATAAATTCATGTTCCAAAGCAGTTATACTTGTTTGTACATTCCTCAACTCTTATGCCTAAGATCTCCTTTTATTACCAGTGATGATTGTCTAAAGATACTAGCTCATGTGAATCTAACGAAAACATTAGTCATGGTTTTGCTTCTAAATCATTAGTCATGGTTCTAACGAAAACATTAGTCATGGTTTTGCTTCTAAGATATTGCTTCTGAATCATAACATGAAGAAAATTCTATTGCTGGACCGTAACTTTTTTCATTACAACAACTATGCATCAATCTTAATTGGTGTTTGCTATATGAATTCTCACTGACCTTGTTTCTCCATTTAAGCTCAACGAATGTCATCATCATACCAAAGAAAAATAGAAGTGAAAAATAAGTTTTGAAAAATAAGTTAAATATATATATAAGTAATTGTAATAATAACAATAGTTATATTAAAAGTTCTGTATATTCTTACTGGCATATAAATCTATAATATAATAAATGCAAAATATTCCTAGAAAATTAATAGGTTCACATTCAACGTACTAACAAGACACACCTATTCCCAACTAGTAGATATCACCTATATGGATCTTTTTCTTCCATTGTGCCCTATCTTTAGCTAAGTCTACATAATTCCAAGAAATTGTATGTCTTTCGAGACAACTTTCTTTCATGTGATTTTAGGTTTACTCCGTCTTCTTTTTAACACCTTCACTCACCATGTACCACCCCTACGGACTGGCACGTCTATAGGGAGACACAGGACATGACTAAACCATCTCAAACGACCTACTCTCGTTTTATCCTTAATGCATGCTACTTGCATGGTGAATGTGGTCATTTTTAATTTCTCTCTTATATTATATGACCCCACATCCATCTTAGTGTCCGCATCTTTGTGACACTCATCTTGTGGATATGTTGGACTTTAGCGGCCCAACATTCGCTACCATATAACATCGTCGGTCTTATAACCGTTCTGTGGAACTTACCTTTTATTAGGCAGCCTTCTATCACAAAGCACCCCGGTAGTACTTCTCCATCAACCATTCTGTTTTAATTCTATGAGTAGCATACCATCTAGTCTCACTCACCACAATACTGTATGTTTTTCATTAATTTGTAATATTTTGATAAAGGTGCAAAAGTACTTATAAAAGAAGCATTTTCTTTATGACCATCTCAATTTCAGTTGCTTTAATTGTATGTTTTTGTTTCCGAAAATGTTGTTTTCCTTGTTGCTTCTTTAGGTGGCTAGTGCAGCTTATGGTACCGATCATGTCCCAGCACTTGATATTATAAGGAGAATAAAGTCCAGTAATGGACTAGCCATTGGCATCATCCTGAAACCTTTTAGCTTTGAAGGACGAAGGCGCTATGATGAGGTATTGTACTTTTCTTTTGGGAAATCATGCTGCTGAATAAATCTTTTAGGGAAGGATATTAGTCGACAAAAGACAAACAAAAAAATTGATTCATGAAGGAATATTGGTTGGAAAGAATACAAGCCATTTGACAATGTTGTATGGACTAGGCAATTTGTTGTGTTCTACTTTAAAGTAATGAAGACAGGAGAGATGCACATGTTGTATATGTCATACCGGTCAAAACATTGATAAACCTGCAGGGATGGTGGTTATTTAATTTGGTCATGCATAACAAATTGAAGCCATAAACATGGTGTACCATATTGTAGGTCAGATATGATATGGTGGTGGTATAGCTAGGTAAGAGCATCTAAGGATATAGAGTTATTGGATCAACCAATTCACCTCTCTGTGCTTTGATAAGACTAAATTTAAGCATGTTCTAGATGAAGAGAAGATACTTCAATCAATTGTTAAGCTTATACAGGAAAGTAAGAAATACTCGGTTCGATTCCTGACTGCTGTTTTCTATGATTGCGCACTCAAGGGTGTGGCCTAGTGGTCAATGAAGTGGGTTGGAACCATGAGGTCTCTGGTTCAAATCCCAATAGAGACAAAAACACTCGGTGATTTTTTCCTATGTTACTCGGACTCTTCACTTTCGGTGCCGCACCCGTGTCAACAAGACATAGGTGTGGGATCCATACCCGATCTGGTCAACCGATTTTGGATACTTTGACCAAAATTGATGTAGAAATTCTAGACAGATTTCAATGATTTCGTTAATCAAAACTAAAGCTAAGGTGAAATTGAAGAAAATGGAATACCTTGTATATAAAAATTTCTATGTGACTCTGTTTTCTTTTATCTCCTTTGGGGATTCTCCTCTTGATCAATATTTTTTCCTCATGTTTTCCACATAATATTCCATAATTTAGGTTTTATAACTCTATTTTTATGTATTTGAATTTTTTTAGCCGAATCCCCGCACCCTTGTCTATAACTGGATCCGTATCCCCGAATCTTAAAATTTAGATCATGAAGGATCCGACATCTAGATCCGCACCCGTATCGGACACCGGCACCCGAGTCCGAGTAACTTAGATTTTTTCCCATCTGTTCTAGCCTTGGTGGACAGAGTTACCTGGTATCTGTTGCTGTAAGGGGGTGGCAGGTATCCCATGTTTTGACAAGTCCGTAGCCAAAGCAAAGATGTGATTACTTATAAAAGGTTCATGTATAACAGGGTTATAGCACCTAGTTTTCTAGGACGTCAAGATTCTAAATCCTAATTCTAAGCAACCTGGGACTTCGTGCTGCCAAAAAATAAATAATTGAAGGAATAAAATAAAAAAAGTCCATAACTAACCCCCCAAAAAAAAAGAGTTAATAGGTTTATATAACATAATTTGAAAGAGTTAATTAAGGAAACCCCAGGTTGAAGTCCTCTGGTGGTGAATAGAACTTGCTATAGTGACTTCATGAAGAGTAGCTGATTCTATTTTTTTTCTTGATGTTATCTAATGCGGAGAACTGATCAGTGCTTTCTCATTTTCGTATTAAAACAAAGATCAAGAATATCAGAGACGTGCCATCTTTTGTCAATAATAGTTTTCAAGGTAGACCTACTGATTCACAATAAAGATAAAGAAGGGTAAGACCGAAAAATGGGTTTTAGGCCTATTTATTTCATTTTACTTCTATCTTTTATCTTTAATGGACAATGGAGGACATTTTAAAGAGTTCAAAAATCGGGGTTTATTTATGTTGAGGTTACATAGGGACTATTAAAGATTTTGTTTTTGGAATTTGTTTTTCTTTAATTTTTCTTTAATTTTTTACAACCATTTTCACAATATTACTAACCCTGTCTCCGACCAATGTTTTTGATGGTTCAACCTACTTACAGGTCACAGATTTGATTGACAAACTTCAAAAGCATGCAACTGTTTGTATAGGTCAGTTGAACTTTGCATATTACTTATCTTACAGTTCATACCAAGTTGATGATGCTAATAGCATAGGAGGTCCTTGCTTCTACACTGTTCTTTTACTACAAACTCATCCATTAGAAGTCTTAATGAGCACATACATCATTACTTCCATTACATGCTGTGAAAGCTTTGGATGGCTACAAGTGACACTGATATCAGTTTAATTGATTATTTGTGGGAATTATCAGCTTTGCTATTAATAGTTCAGCTATTCTGGAAGTGACCTTTAATTCCTGAATGCATGATGTTGACGTTTTTGAAGATTGGGTGTCGTTCTTAGAGAATCATTTCTTTTTTTAGGTTTTCTATTTTTTGGTATACTTCTTGTATACGGGTGTTTTTGTGCCCAAACAATTACTAAATTTTATTAAGAAAAAAAGGGAGTTTGTTAGCAACTCTGCCTGAGTTCCAAAATCATGATGTTTGTTTATTTGGGCTTGCAGTTATTGACACTGATGTTCTCCTCAAAAAAGATCTTTTAACTCTCGATGAAGCTTTGAAAACTTCATATAATGCTGTTCTGATGGCTGTTAATGCCATTTCAATTCTTATGTCTGTAAGTTGTTTTTTCCTTCGATAAGTCTCATAAGTTCTTTTTCCTCTCCTTTTATTTTCTTTTTTCTTACTGCTTTCTGAATTGTGTTTTCTTAGTCTTTATACAATTTTTGATTGATGTATTTATCTAATATCTATCTGTTTGTAAACTTGCAACAATAACAGGAGGACCACATTAAGCTTCTAGATGGTACAGATTGTGGTACCAAAGAACTGAGTGGTCAAGAGCTAATAAAAGTAAGAACCATACAGTCTTATTTTACATAGTTAAGTTCTATTGCTGATAAAATAGATTTTTTTTTTTTTATTGTATTACTTCTAGTAGTGCATGATAGGTACAATAAGTTCTTATCCTTGGAAATCGTGATTATGTACAAATTATAGTAAATTTCGCCTCTCTAGAGGCCACTACAATTTTCATATTTTTGGCAACTTGCAGATCGAAATATTTTTGGTTGTCATTCAACTTTTGTATAGTTGAAAATTGTACCTTCTGTTAATTCTTAAAAAGGAGTCACTTAAATTTAGGGACCAGAATGGGAGTTTTGATGAAAGTTTTTGGAAGAATGGAAAGGAAGGAAGAAAAAACTGAAGAAAAGGAGACCAAGATGGAGGAGAAGGAACAGAGATTAAATTCATTCACCTTATATCCAGACAGATTTAATTAAATCTTATTGGTGAGCAGAAAAAGAAATTAGTTCTGTTGAAGCAATTTACTTTATATTTTAAAAAAGGATCATTCAATCCAAAAGTTCTTTAAATTGGATCCCTAGGTCTTGGTGCATTAAAACCAAATGAATTTTGTAGATTCTGTTACGGAACTTTATACATTTTCTATAGTTTTTTGTCTACTCAAACTGAAGGCTAAAGTGATTATTTCAGATTCTTGAAAGCTACAAAGAGGCAAAGACCGGTTTTGGTGCTGGCTACAATATCGAAACTTCGATTCTGCGAGCTGTCTATGACTGCCCATTCCTTGGCTCAGGAGTAAAGGTCAGGAGTAATTCAATTACTGTGTTAAGATTATATGCTTTCATTCCCCATCTACATACTTGACAGCTAATAATTCCAGCTTCCAACTTATGACTTCAGTCAAGTTTCTTATATCCTTTTAAATTTCTCATTTTTCACAAGTTTTATTGAAGGTATTTTTTGTAAGCTATTATGATTTCTCTCTCTCGACCTTGCAGTCTTTTGACCTCCATTATGAGGCTTTCATTTTTTTGTCTTATGTTCTTCATCAGGGGTCAAATGGTGTGGTTATATGCATTATTGCAAGTTCAGGTGTTGTAAATTCCAGTGATGTGGGTAGCATCTTGCACACATTTCGGCAAACTACTGGATGTAATGGAGACATCGTGATTTCCATTGTCCAGGAACCCAATATGGAGCCAAGTTTAATAGTTACTACTTTAGTTACATGTGGGTAAGTCATCTTAACAAATACTGAGCCAAATTCTATCTTCATCCTTTTGTTGGAGTAGTTATAGTTGTATTTTAAGATCTATCTTGTCTAGGACTTTCTACTCTAGAAATAGATCCTTATGTACTTTTGCTTCCGGCACTTGATGAATGAGCATTTTATGAACTGATATCCTCATTTTAGGCTATGGGCAATCACCCAGGATGCGTGGGTGGTGGGATGATGACAGCGATTGTGGACTGAGCTGTAATTGTTTTGTACAAATGGTTAAGACGAGTAACTTATCAACGAGACAAAATAGGAAAGCTGTTTTAAGATATCAATGGCAGTTTACTACACATGTTGTTGACATCATTAAAAATGGTACTATTCAGAGAGATAACTATAGAAGAGATATCTGGAGTGACTTATTGGGCTAGAGACCTTGGTAGTTTTCAAGCTGCATGGAGGTCCTCTTAGTTCCAGTTAGAGAGGATGTTATCATCAGCTACTTATGCATTATATTTTGAAATATCAGAAGAATGTTGTAAACCCATCACTGTTAATCAAACTGATGGTGTGAGCTGTGACCTGTGAGAGTAGATACTAAAGTTTCCTTGGGAATAAAGGGTATATCTGGTCTTTTGGCACATGGTAGATTTAACACGTGCGGTTAGAGAAGTGGAGAGTTCTCAGGCCAGAGTAGTATATCATGTACAAGAGGAACCATAAGATTGCTTCCATTAATCTCTAAATTGCTCATTCTTATTGTCAAGGATCTTTGAGTCTTTTTTGGATCTGTCCACACTCCACGACTTTATTAGTTGATCATTATTGTGGTTCTAAATACATGAAAATCAGAAAAACTTCATGATACTCCATCTCAGCTGTATGTTACTAGGTCTTCCTCTTCCGCTATTAGTACCAGAGGAAGTAGGATCTTTAAATCAATAGAAGTGTAGGAACTCTTTTATATTGTTTATTGGACCATCAGGGTTATAGAATTTTTCCTTTTCGATTGGTAAAGTGACAAAACTACAGCACCAAGTTGGCACCGCAAGTGTTCACGTGTTATGTGGACTCGTTTCTTCAGACAAGTAGGAGTCTGTAAAATCCCTGTACATTGTCAAAGTCATTTACAAAAGTCCTACTACTCCAAGAATCTTACAAAGCTAAGGATAATGCTGTATCTTTAAAACATCTAATTCCTTTTTATATGAAAAATATATAAATGAGTAGTCCTCCTCTGTGCCTCTAACCCTATTTGATGCTCTGATCCTTGCAATAGGCTGCTGGATCTTTTGAGCTGTCTGGCGTTGTCCATCTTACCGCAAATTGGTTTTAAGAACACGCCATATGTAACATATATATTTATATTGCGGCTCTGATTCTTCCTTGGTGTTTTGGTTGAAAAAAAGTTTCCAGTAAAAAGTATTTTCAAATTCTTTTTAATTGTTTCTAAAACAAACGCCACCTGATCCTCTGTCCCCTGCCTCACTTCATCACATCCCTATTCCTGTCCAATAAATATATCTTTTCTATTATTTTTCTCAAGGAAATTTTCTTTGCATAAGAGTCCTATTTATGATACAGGGAGCTAGCTAGAACTTTTGAAACCACTAGTATTCTAGCTCTAAATAAATATTAAGACTCTAACTAGAAAATGATAAGAAATAGTGATAATGTCTTTTACGATGCAGTATCTTTTTTTTAACTGAATGATACCAAGGATTCAGTATTCTTGTGTTATTGATAAGTTTAATATACAGTCTTTTATTCAATTACAAATGCTCGCTGATACTGTAATTCTTAGAACAAGATATCCTAACTTGACTCAAATATCTATTAAGCTTGCCTTGCTTATTATAGAATATGATCAACTGATTAAAGGAGAACATATATATGGATTTTTTCAGCTAGGCGCAAATTCCTTTATTGAAAGGAAGTCTTTCATTGTTTAATGTGCTTTAGTGACTAATACGTGAATGTCTAGTGCCTGCTATTGGTTGATATCAGATACTGGAATTGTATCCTCTTGCCTTTTATTTTCGTCTGTTTGCCTGTATACTGTAAAGTCTGCGTAGACGTCACCCTCCCAGACCCCACTTGTGGGACTATGTTGGGAATGTTGTTGCGGCTGCCTGTATACTGTCTTTTTCTTTCCATCTGGTTCCTTTATTTGCTGCCACATTATTCACTGCGGATGTTATATCAATGGTTTGCTAAAGAGTTCAACCTGTTCTTTTACTGGATCTGTACAACTATCTAAAATCCTAATTCTTGAGTACTTATGACTCTTAGGTACGCTAGACAGGAACCATCCCAGAAAAGTAGTTTATTGTCTAGACTAGCGCAACATATTCCGTTCATTTTTAATATCCTTAAGAAGCCAGATCCACCACTTCAAACTGCCAAAGAAAGTGAAATCGATGAGACTCCAGAAATTACTGATATGGCAGAATTTGTTTCTATGGATAATGCACCTGAGGATATGTCCATCTATTCTGGGGAACTGCAGGCATTATTTCCTACCAATAATGAAGACACATCCTTTTTGAGGTCTTCCTCTATTCTTTTAAAACCATCTAAGTTCACCTTTGCTGAAATCATTCTCGGACGACTTATTATGCTCTTACATACAGAAATTTTGTTGCTTTGCAGAGATTATAATGATGTCTCTGATGAAAGGAAGATTGAACTGTCAAATTCTGACGTTGCTACTGAAGGTACATAATTATTTTTGTTTTAGGTTGACTCAGTTTTTCATGCAGTAGTATCTTGACATGAATGTAATTAAGGCTATTCATCAATTTCAATAATAAGATTGAAGTGGATAACAAATTTTATTAGATAAGCATATCAGAAATATGAGCCTATAATGGAATAGTGAAATCCTGATCGGGTTGGATTTTGCAGCACCTCTTGTTTTCAAAAGAGAGCTTCTCACAAGATGGAATCTGGGGCCAGGAAATGACACTTCAGAAGACTTAGCTACAGAAGGGACCGAGAACTTGGAAGACAAAAACATGGTTGACAATACCAGCACGTACAAACTTCCAGTTGGTGTAAAGCATAAAGAACAGTTAAAAACTAGTCCAGGTTCCTCAAACTCGAGAAATTCAGGGAGG
The DNA here is from genome assembly GCF_029784015.1 of Lycium ferocissimum. Classification (NCBI taxonomy): domain Eukaryota; kingdom Viridiplantae; phylum Streptophyta; class Magnoliopsida; order Solanales; family Solanaceae; genus Lycium; species Lycium ferocissimum. The sequence continues at coordinate 24,145,395 of NC_081351.1, read as the reverse complement.
AAATCTGAAGAAAGTAGAAGTGCACAGCCTAGAGATATTTCAAGTCTATCCCAGAATGCAGTGGATGGAGAATGCAGCGAAATTATTTCAGATGTTTACAACTCTAACTTCTCCTATGCCAGTGTTCCAAAAAGGAAAGGAGTTCTCTCTTCTCGGGCAGCCTCTATGCTGGTAAATAGCCTAATTTTAGTGCTGGACATAATCAAATTTAATCTTGTCATAAAAACTTACTACTTTTAGATAATTATAAGTTTAGAAAAGAGTTCAGTTGGTAACTGCACAAACTTTTTTCTACATTATAGTTTATAATCAATTGCTTCAGTTTCTTTAAATTTGTTAACTTCGGCTTTATGGAGTGTTAAATTAGCTGGTGGAATTGTTGGATCTGTTTCACTTATCTTACTGATCTATGTGCAACAGATACCCTATGAATTAGAAATGATGAATACTATTTGAAGAAAATTAAAGGTGTGGTTCCATGATTTCACTGAGCAGATTTGAATTTGTGTTTTGGTGCTTTTCCATAGTTGAAGCTGTAGGACATGGCACCAGAGCCATTTCGTCCTCCCTCCTCAAATTTAACCTTGTTAGAGGAAGCTAGACATCTGAGTGTCTTGGTTGGTTATTTGACAAGGGAGAAATTATATGGGAGAGTTTTGATTTGAAAGTTAAATATTTATTATCTACTGTTAGGTTTTAAGTTATGCTATCATCATACTCAGGAAGCTGAACGGGATTCCAAAAAGAGGTGGATTCCTGTAGTTGAAATGAAATACAGGGGAGGTATATACAGAGGTCGCATTGAAGGAGGACTTCCAGAAGGAAAGGTACTTTGATGTTGCTATACAGACTCAGAAGACCTGTTTTCTGGGTTACTTTTTTTTTAGTAATATTTGGCTCAGTCCCAAAAAGAAGAAACTGTTAACTACTTGGAGTGCAACACAACTTTTTCTTTTACCAAAGTTTTATTAAATATCTTTTTGGATATTTTAACTTAGAATATTACATTTTCTAGTACTTCCGCAGTACGTAGGTTTTTATTTCAAAAAAATCAAGAAATTAATTTCTGAATTCACACTGTAAATGGGATGCATTGGCCCTAGTGCTCCGAACCCTGCCGCTCAATTTTGGGATGATGAGTATATTTTTTTTCCTGTGTTTATCCGGATGAAGTGAATTTTGAATTCTATAGGGCTGCCTGTCTCTTGGAGATGGAAGCAAATACGATGGAATGTGGCGCTACGGAAAGAAGTCAGGGTTGGGTACATTTTACTTCAATAATGGTGACATTTATCGGGGTTCATGGAGAGATGATCTCATGCATGGAAAGGTACTAATAATCCTCAAGTGCTTTTCAGATACTATACAAAAACTATTGTGGGTGCACTTCTGCTGCACACTGTTGGCTTCTCGTTCTATATTTCCTGATGTTTTGGAAAGTTATAATATTTCAACACATCATGGATGCAAGTGCAACACCTTTTCTAAATATACCAACCAGCAAGCAAAGCTGCTTCCTTGGCACTCACGTGGGCTATGGAAGAAAAAGAACCCGAAAGCTTTTAAGCATGTGAAAATTTGTTTGTGCATTTAGACAACCATGTTGGATTTTGGTAAACTTTTTGCCTACGAGATTTTAGTTTGGGCGACTGGGTGCCTTTTTTGAAGGATCTTTTTGACATTCTCCACTTTTTGCATACTGGTTGTATATGGGATTAGTCCAATATTTTTTTACTTCATCAAAAGAAACACCAGTCACAATCCAAATTATTTAATTGAGTTGAACTGATAAAAATTGTTTTCAAGAATTCTGAGTATTTTGGAGAAATACTTTGAATTTGTGGCATCTTTCGTGTGGCCTTTTTGTATCTATATATAAGTTTCAAGTGACCAGTTCATCCATGTTTGGTTTCATCATGAGAATTGGTCAAGTTGGTTCTTGAAAATTGAGAAGTGGACAACAATTTTGTACAGGAGGGAGTATCACTCTTCTCCCTCATTGCCCAGCTCCATATTGTTTTTGAAAAGGGTAGCAAGCAGTATAAACTTCAGCAGAAAGTCAGTGATGGGTGTCATTTTACAAACACAAGACTGCTTTATTGCATCCTTGTTTCTTCCTACAAGGATTCTAAAGCTTCGAAAATAGATACTGAATCATCTGTATAATTTTCCTTATATCATATAAGGAAGATCTGCCACAGCTGACGAGTAATGGCATCTTCGTCTATCATTCCATTCTCTTGCAAACCTAGATGTCTAAACTTTTTGCATCTTGACACCTTAATCCCGTCTAGTTTCTCTCACCTCAACTTCGTTCTTCTGCTGACTAAGCTTGCAGTACGTGTATTCACTCTTACATTCTTGTCCTAGAACCCTTACTTTCTAAAATGATTCTCCATAATTCAATTTTTTGGTCGACCATTAAGGGCAAACTCCTTTGTGTCTCCTACGACTGTTCTTATGCTAGTGACGGCTCCTATGCGTTTCGGACTATGATGGTTTATTTAGTGATTTTCAAATTAAAATTTCTAGATGCCACTGGTGTATGGATATCACTTGACAAACAGGTTTCACAAAGTTTACTTTCTCAGGAGAAAGTTCAGATCATCCTAGCTGTCATTGTCTAAACAACTAACAGTCTTTAACTATTATAGGGATGGTTTTACTTTCATACTGGGGATCGATGGTTTGTGAACTTTTGGAAGGGAAAGGCTAATGGAGAAGGCCGTTTCTATTCAAAGCTTGGTGATATTTTCTTTGGACACTTTAAAGATGGACTGCGCCATGGCCAATTTCTTTGTATCAACATTGATGGAACGAGGTATGTGTGTTCATTTCTCGACTTCTCTAATTCGGGTATCATAATTACACCTTAAATACAAGTGCGGAACTGGAATTTAAAGTTTGCTTAATGCTGAAATAGTATTTGTTTCATACTTGAAATAGGTGACATTGCCAAAAATGATGAATGGGCAAGCAATGTGTGATTTACCATCTTAATTTATATATCTGTTTGAAGTTCCTAGCCTTGCATATGACTTAAATATCTGCTGTACGTCTGTCCTTATGAAAACATAGTTAAGGCTCCATAGTTCTTCCAATTAAAAACCTAGGATATAAGGTGAAGAGGTTCATGGTAATACCAGAGGATTGCAGAAATTTGTTTCATCCTTCATTCCTTCAACTCCTGTCTGTGCCGAATGTGCTACGTTATGTGTTATTTATTTACTTTGGATGGAGTGTGATGCACGTTTCATTCTGCATCTAACTTTTACATGGACTAGTTAGTTACAATTGGCAATAGTGCATGCTTAGACACTCAATATTGATGTACAATGGCTGTGGATTAGGTGGAGCTAGTGAATGGACTAACACGGGCTACTTTTCTAATAGATAGTACCTATATGCACAGACCCTTGGCACCAGAAAAACCAAGTTGATTGTACATTTTTTTTTTTTTTTTTTTTTTTTTTTTTGACCTGTAGTGCTAGCTGAATTTTGATGCATGTTTCTATTTGCCTTCAACTCCTTGACGAAGCTGTGATCTTCCTAATTTCTGGGCTAAGCCCCGAAGTGAGGCTCAAAATGTCTTTGAGTCACTTAGTGTGCGCTTCATTGTCGTCATCAAGGCTCTGAGACATGTTTTTCTTGCCAATGAGTTTCTCTTGAAGAGACTACACTAAACAGTTGATATTTCATTTTATCATAAAAATTTCAATTTTCTTGTACATATAATTTGTTATTCATGCGTATAATTATTAGTCTTGGACTATCTCCATTTGCACCTTCTTCATTAAAGCCCACACTTTATATGCGCTTTGCTCTTAAAGCTCAAATGGATCTTAGAGCTTTTTTTTTGCGCTTTTCGCTATTGATAACCTGCTTCTGTGATGCTTACACAAGTACTTTTTCTCTTTTTATGTTATTAACATAATTCTTATGTTCTGTAGGAGTATTGAGGTATGGGACGAAGGCCTTCTTCAAAGCCGAAAGAACTTGGATTCTGACACAGAAACGGGGTAGACTGACTGGCGTATCTGTGAAAATATGCCATCATTCTGTCATTCCTGCGTGTCCTTGAGGAAAGAAATGTAGAAAAATATCAACCGAGGGCTGGTGCCTGTAAGAATAGTTTTCTTCAACCAGTTTCATTGCTTGTATCACACCGCATTAGTAGTAGTGTAGCTCGAGTTTAATCAGTAATGTTGTATAAACACCCTCTAAGCATTTGTTCTTTATCTGTACTAGTAGAACCCAAATTGAATCCTCCAATTCAAGCAGATCTTGTATATTCTGTAAATAGTAATTTAAGTACGTTTACATCTAGGGGCATTGTCTCTCTCTTTGTTTTTTTTTTTTTTTTTCCTTTTCTCGCAGAATCTTGTATGTTTTGGAGTTTCATGTTCTTAGCTTCTTATCCATATGTTATGAATTTGACTTGAGTTCTGGATTAGAAGTTTGCTTACTTTCTTGACAAAGTATTTATAATGATATTGGAACTCCCATGTTAAACACCAGCCCAAAATGTGTAAGAACTAAGAACAATATGCAAATACTGGAGCTGACATTTAAATCGAAATTAACATTAGATCATGTTTGCTCTGATGTTGAATAATCAATATAATACAATTATAGCACTTGTTTAGCAAGAATTCCCAGTTCTCTTTTTAGCAATGATCTGCTTAGAGCTACTTCTAAAACTACGGATGCTGTAATAATTTCATAGGTGGTCATACATTTTCCTTTTTGAGTAAAATAATACTACAGTTCGTCAGTAAGAGAACTACTTTAGTGATCTAACTTTTCCCCTCTGTGATATGCATCTTTATGGCTATATCGTCCTGAAGGTGGATGCAACGGGTGGCATTAGGAAGTGTTAATGACTTAACAGTTAGGAGCAACCACTACTACAAATATATCCTTAATCTTCTAACAGTACTACTTTAATATCCGAGGCTTCTGCACTTTCTCTTTATCTGTATCCCCATATGGATTAACAAGTGTTTTTGTACTCTCTTCCTAACATTAGAAGAGTCTTCTACATAAGGAAAAATGCAATGATACGTTTTACAGAATTTACCGTAATTAGTTTGAGCAATTATTAGATTTCGCCATCTTTTTGTATTAACCTGAAACATAACTTTCATTAGTAAGATGCTGATATGAAAAAGGAAAAAAATTCTTTACCTTTCAATTACTTCTAATTTCTGAAACAACAACAGCAACTAAAATTACAAAATTTCGACCTATCTTCTATGTCCATTCAACTGTTCCATATTATTCACTGGTGGCGGAGCATAGTGGCGGAGAGAATCAAGACTGCCAAAACAAATGAAAAGTATGTCAAAACATAAAAATATTAACTATAACGTTTGTAACCATCTTACACTACAGAACAAAAGGACTACACCCCCTTTGACAACTACTATTAGAAATTTTGAACGAGCTAACACACGTGTATGCAGATACATGTTTTAGCATGACGAGGACCCAAGGGAGGTTAATGAAGGGGCCAGACTATGCGACGCTGAGGAGTAAATATGTTAAACAAGAAAAAGTAGGTTTATGTTTGTGTTACAACACTAATAATCAGTTATTTTTAAAGTAACATGCCAAGTTTGAATTAATCATGATGCTACGTGTTTGAATATATAACAGGTAGGTGTCAATATATTAATTTCAAATAGGATTTTAGGGACACAAATCTTGAAAATCATGATAAATGGAAATCTTACCTGCAGTTTTGAGGAACTCGCCATGATAACTCCGATGATATCTTCTGTGCTGGTGGCAATGACAAGAAGTTTTTCCAGTCTTGAAGAAGGATTCTAAGATCATGAAGTTTGCTTTCCATCCCATAACAACAATTAGCATGCATTGTACATACTTCACTCAGATTTTTGCTAGGTTCACAAAATCCACCAAAGTATGCTGTGTCCAAGAATCTCATTTTGAGATCAATATCCCTTATGAAAGAATCGTTCTTGATATTATTAAGAACGTCTTGATCATGCAAACCTGGATACTTGTCTCTTGACGAATACCAGTACTTGTAAAATTCAATTGATCTGTTATTCGACCTCACGTGATTGAAACCACCATTAGGTTTATTCCCCACATCATCCGGTTCACCTGAGAAATGATCACATGCTATCTGAAAGTCTGCATCCTTGTAAAAGTGAGGAAATGGATCTCTAAACCACATGATATCAGCATCCTAGCAGATGGAAACAACTAAAATGTTAATTATGGAACATGTTTGCCAGTCAGATACACAATGTAATACATTTACGAAGCTACATAGCATCAGAAATCGTTCATAGCATCAGAAATCATTCAATATATTGAAGTCCCGATAGGCAGAATTATTCAAGAAGCAAAAATTATTCTTCAACAAGACATTACCATTAATGCAAAAGGTGAGAATGTACAGCGTATGTCAAGTGGTATGTACTGCAGAATTCATGCCACTGTTCTACCAAATTTGGTTAACCAGAATGAGAGATGATCAAAAAGAACTTAAAAGGAAAGGTATAACAAGACAATATGAACTTAGCATAAATACTACATTAGCAGCTACACGTCCGCTTAGAAATTTTGTAGGCGTGCTTGATTCATATATGCCGATTCACACTTTAGCAACATTCAAATGTGCTAGACATCTGGCTTCAGGTGAAAATGAGACCCTAAAAAGAACTCTGTCCACAATCTAAAACACATAGGATACTGGCCTCAGTTAATAGTAATCAGAAAGAACGATTTATAAGGAAAACTGACAAAAGCCTTGAATCTTATCAGATCATGTTCCCAATAAGACTACATTTTCACCTTTCAAGTTTCATCAGATGCAAGTAAAAGTAAATCAGAAACAAAAGCCAGAAATTAAAAGCCTAATCAAGATCTGGAAGTCTTTATTTTCCTGTCTTGCTTCATTACCAAGAAACAAGTGGAACAACTCAATTTGAGACAAAGAACATGTTAGACAGCCAAAATTTTAATTAAGAACAATGAATTGAAATATTTGCTAGTGTAATTCAAATCTACAAAAAATAAAGAAAACTAATATGAGCACAGAAGTATACCGTGAAGACAAAGTTGTATCCCATTTCAAGCACTACCCTCAAAAAGTCAATCCTTCTCCACATCATCTTCAAGTAGCCAGGGAACATGAAATAAGCTTCCTTTGAAAAATCAGCCCCTTGAGTCACTAGTGCATAGCAATGAGTATGTAAAGCCAAACACCTGGAGAATGCTTTCTCGTCAAGAGCAACAATCACTAAATGATTCAAAAGTCGACGAGTGTGATCTCCAATCCTAAAACTTTCAAGAAACAGATCAACAACTGAATTAGGAGCAGCCCATGCTTCATTCAAAGTTGTTAAGATCACTGTTTTATCCTCCATAGCAGCATTCTTCAACACTTTCTCAAGCCTGTACTCCTCACTATCCTACAGAAAAGCAAAGATAAAGTGATTATCCTGTAAATATCTTATTTCTTTATCCATTTTGATTTCTACTAATGTTTTTTACGAATATACTTCCCTCGATTTACGTTTATGTGCTTTATAAGGATTTCAGATCAAATTTCTTAACACGGAGCTTTAAGCTTTTTAAAGATCTTATATATTTTGAAAAACTACATAAATTGGTCACAATATTAACAATTAAAAATATTTAAATAGCATATGAAAAGTCGCAATAAAAGAGAGACGTATAAGATTATAAGATTATCACAAGATAATAAATATAAATAGTAAGCCCTCCAAGCTTTTTGAATCTCACTGTGCAAACAAGTACAATTAGTAGTTCTCATATCACCATTTTGTTAGTATACAGAGTAGATCTTCATATTGATGATTTAGTTAATTCTACAGCTTGAACAAAAAATTTATAAAACTACTCCTACAAAAAAAAAATCAAGAAAATATTCAATTTTCTCTTAAAATAACCAATCAACCAACTTTGTATCAATCTTAAAATAACACAAAAGAATTACTCTCTCCGGACCCAGTTTATGTGTCAATTTTTACTCTTCGAGATTCAAACTATGTAAACTTTGATCAATACTTTATTATGTATTTTTTTTTTATCAACTGACATGAGACAGAATTGCAATAAATAATACTTTTCCTATAGTTTCTGAAATCTAATTTTAATTTTAAAAGGCTTAACGCATATGCGCCCCCCTAAACTTGCCCTTTTTTTTTTTTTTATTTTGGCACCTCAACTAAGTGTTGTTCCTATTGAACCCCTGAACTCGTCCTCAAGTGTGTCTATTAAATGCAATCCGACGTACATAGTATTCCATCTTCATTGTAGCAATATGCTAATATATATTCTAATTTAATTATGCTATCTTTTAGCTAAGATTAGCAACAATTAATTGAGAGGAAAAAAAAGAGTAGCTCTTAATTAAGCCCGCAGTGAAAGAGCAGAACCAGCAGAAAGCGACACATCCATGACCTAAAGAATAACTTACCACATGTCTAAAATATTACTCCACCTTCATTTCTCCAATTTAATTTCTGCTTCTAACAAAAATCAAATTTAGGGGTTTGATAAAACACATTTGGGGACGAGTTCAGGGGTTCCATAGGAACAACACTTAGTTGAGGTGCCAAAATGAAAAAAAGAGGCAAGTTTAGGGGGCTGCATATGCATTAAGCCATTTTAAAATATTAAGTTGATATAATTCAATTTTACTTCAAAAATTAGTCAAATTGACTCTAGCAAAACGAAAAGTGACACATAAATTAGTTATATCACTAGAAACTTCAAAATTTCAACTTCAAAAGAGTTCTTCATTTTTTCCTAAATTTTAAAAAATGTAACCATAAACGAACAGAGAAGAAAAGTAAAAAATGAGAAAGAATCATCTAAATGTATTTTTCTATCAATTTCACACGAGAGAAATTGCAACATATTTCCTGAACATCTAGATTTTCAATTATAGCCTAGAAACTTGAAATTTCAACTTCAAAAGAGTCCTTCATTTTTATTTTTTCTTCTAAATTTCAAAAATATAACCACAAAGTAACAGAATAGAAAATTGAAAATAAGAAAAAGAGTTATCGATCCTCACCGATGAATTAGCGTTCACATTATCATCAGGTAGATAAAACGAAGCACGTGAAGTGAAACCGCTTGGGAGCCTGAAACCGATACTTTCACTCGCTCTATAAAGCACGAAACACGAAAACGATACGAATAGCGCTATCGGAAGTTGACTCTTAAAGAATCACCAAAACAGATTTAGTAATACCAGTACCACCACTAGTACTAGCGTTAGTAGTAGTAGTACTAATCGCAGTTGTTGTTGTACAACACGGTAACAAATCAGTTAACATGACGTAATGGCCGTGACTGTGACGTGGCAGTGAATCTGAATTATATTTATATCGTCGTCGTTGTTGTTGCTATAACAACACGGTAACAAATGCGCTGACGGTGACGTGGCGGTGAATCTGAATTTATATCGTTGTTGTACAACACGGTAACAAATCAGTTTAACATTTCCGGTAACAATGACGGTGACGTGGCGGTGAAGAAAATAGAGCGTTTTGGAAAGAATTTGAGAAATTGAGATTCTTATGAAACTGAATTATATTTATATCGCCGTTGTTGTTGTTTTACTACAACACGGTAACAAATGCGGCGACGGTGACGTGGCGGTGAAGAAAAATGAAGGTTTTGGGAAAGACTTTGAGATTTTTACGAGATATCTGAATTTATATCGTCGTCGTTGTTGTTGTTGTACAATACGGTAACAAATCAGTTAATATTTCCCGCGACAACGACGGTGGTGATGACGTGGCAGTGGGGGGTGATGGTGACGTGGCGGTGAAGAAAATGAGCGTTTCTGGAAAGACTTTGAGATATATTTATATCGTCGTCGTCGTCGTCGTCGTTGTTGTTGTTGTACAACACGGTAATAACACAGATAACATTTTCGGTAACAAATGCGGTGGTGATGACACGAGGGTGACGGTAAAGGTGATGTGATGGTGAAGAAAATTGAGCGTTGTGGGAAAAATGGAGAAACGGTTGAAAGACGTATTTGTAGGAGTTATGAATTGTGATAATTGAAAAGAGAGTAGAATGGAATTTATATTCCTTAGATTTGCGGAGACATGGTCCTGGAAAAGAGTGGCTAACCATAAATACTAATAAAGTCTTCGTTAAATCCAAAAATATGGAATTTCGCATGAAAAGGAAGGTTTCACTAAGCGACAACCACCTACAACCAAATATAAAAAGTAGCGAAACTACATCTCAAAAAATGCATGATCTCGCAGAAATAAATAAAAAAATAAACAGTAATTACAAAAAGCTATACCTCTCTAAATGTAGTTCACTTTTGAAAAATTTTTTCTTCATAGTTTTTGTGAAGTACTTAATAATATAAGGCCTTATAATATGTAGCGAAAAAAGAATTATCTTTCGAAAAACTTAAAGGACCAAAACTGTTCAGTACATACTTAAAGAAGGATTATTTTAAACCTACCTCAAACATAAGGAACTATTTTTGTCATTTTTTCTGAGAGAGAAGCTGGTTGAGTATTTATACAGCTTTCCATTTCCATTTTTTTAGCTATCCACTTTTCAACCGCGTCCTTTCCGAAAAAGACGTGGACCAAATTGCTAACACACATGGTCACTATGAATTTATGATTGAAGTTTGGGTTTAATGTTTAATCCTTCCTTTTTATTTTAATAATAGTTTGTTAGGTTTATTTATTTTAAAAAATATTTTTCATTAAAAGAGTTTTTGAAAAAGTAATTCTAGAGAGTAGAAATTAATCCTTGATTAATTAATTTAGTGAAAAACCTTTGTCAATATTAATGACATTGTCTTGATCATTTTTAAAAAGTATTTACCAGAATAAATTATTTTTTCAGCGTTTGGAAAAAAACTTTTGGGAACACCATCTCTAATTCATCAAAATAAGCATTTAAAAACATATCTTGGCTTTTCAGAAGCTTGAAAACATGTTATAAATATCTTAGTTTGATTAATTACAAAAAAAAATTAAAAAAAATGGAAGAGACTTTTGAATCAAGGCTTGTTTTTATTTTTTATTTTTAGAAAAAGGAGGTCCATGTTATATTTGAAACCACAAGGAAAGTATATGTCACACATCAAAGCCTGATAGGAGGTCTGTGAAGTTATGCGTATAGGAAATTAATAAAAAATAAATTCAAATTAACATGTAATTAAATTTTAATGTGTGACAAATATATGTGTATATAATAATTAATAAAAATGTAAAAAAGAAAAAATTATTAGAATTACATGGAGTAATTATCACCAATACTTTGCCACCTCCCTCCCCCTCACCCCCTTAAGATTTGGAGAGAGTAATTACCCTCTCTCAGTTACTACCTATTTGTGTGACCAAAGTAATTACGGCTGGTTTGGACCCAAGGACAAATTGGTCAAGTCGTAACTAAATTTAGTTACACGATAAGAGGAATTGCTAAGATGATAAGCACCCTCCACCTCCAACTCGAAAATTGTGAGTTTGAGTCACCAAGGGAACAAAAAGGGAGATCTCACGGGAAAGGGTAAATGAAAACACTTTAATTACACATGAATTCAATTACAAGGTTGTTGCTTAACTATAGAAAGAGGAGTATTAATATGAATTGTTGTGTTCCACAAGACACAAGAATCATACAACTTGGTGATCGATGGTATGTAGCATGTTACGCCCAAATTTGTGTTGCCTCCCTCTGCTGTCTCTTCAATTGAGTCATATGGTTTGCAGCTTGTTGCTTATCACTAGTGCCTGACATCTCAAACTGCTTTTCTGATTTCTTTGCTCTCATGATGCTGATATGATTGCACTAAGTCTTTAGGCCTTAGCAATCCAAATTTGCATAACAATTCTGCATCACTACCTATCTTCTTTTCGGGTGACGGATTTTAAAAACCATGTTAAGTCACTTTTATATAAACGCGGTAAATTATCACAGCAAGGAGTATTTTGAAACCAAATTTTTTTCTTGGGCAGTTTAGTTCATTCCATCTTTTTTTGGGTCATTTAGGATTGGATTTATATCCCGTATTTGGGAACGTTGGGAACGGTCTTCAACTATGATAAGTTGGGAATTCGAGGACCATCATGCGAAGTTCGTTGCCCTTTCGATTTTGTACAGTGAGACCTAAGTGTGTATGATGTTATTGGTATGGAAACATCAAAGAAACCTTCCCAAAGATGGAATAATGGGAAGTTGCCAATTATTGAAAGAAAGAGGTTCATAAAATAGGTCACATGTGGCCGGCCACACTTTGAGGGGCACAAACGTAGGGAAAGGCAATCATTTAATAAAGGATGACTAAAGGACCATTTTATCATCATCTTGGGAGAAAAATCAAGAAGATTGGATTTTAATCAAAGAAAGACCAACTTTCGTTCGCCATAGACTTGAAAAATCAAGACGATAGCTAGCCCATCCAAAAATTATTTCTTCAATGGTAAACCTACTTGAATTGGAGGGGTGCTTAGTAACGTGGAGTTGTTGTTTCAAGCGTTGGATTGCTCGTTTTCATCCTTGAAGCCAACTTTAGACAAGTTGAGGAGTTGTGAAGAAAGGTAAGTTCTAATCTTGTTTTATGAGTTATGGAAGGTTTATGTGTGTTGTTGTATGTTGATATGGATGAAATTCATGAGAGATATGGCATGATGAAGTTGGACATCACTATGGTGTTTGAACTCATGTGTATGTGTGTTGTCATGTCTAAGTGATGAACTAAGTTTTATGTTGTTTGGTTATTGTGGAGTGTTAAAATGAATGAAAATCATGAAGTATGTATGTAGTGTGTTGGCCGAATATGGCCTCTGGGAAACTTGGAATGAATTAGTTTTCTTGGAATTTTGGTTGTTGTTGTTATGTGGATTCCATGTTGGAAATGAGAGTTTAATGATTCAAGTGGGTATTGTAAATGTTATGGGCACGTGAAGTGGAAGATTTTGTGTATTTAGTGAAATTTTTATATTTATGGAAATGACATGGTTAGAGTGTGGATTGTTGGAGTAAATCATGATTTGAAATCGAGGAATGCGTTAGAGTTGAGGTTCTCGGGTTTTGGGACGACAATTTCGGGTGGATTGGAGCATTTGTTGGATTGTTGAAAATATTGTGTGAATTGTTTAAAGAAACACGGTTCTTGAATATTGTTTGAATGGTTTTGGATTGGTAATTGAGTATGTGTTAGTTTGATTACACGTTGGTTTGTAACATTTCCGGTTGTAGTGAAGAATAATTGGAATGTTGTTGGAATGTGTGGAGAAGAATTTTTAATGTTCGAATGCGTTTCGAATTGATTGTGGATATTGTTGGAACAATTGTTGGTGTTGTTGTGTTGTTGAATTTGGCCGAGTTGAATTCTCTACGGATGGTCTGATTTTATCGTCGTTGTTGTTGTTGTTTTATAGAATTATGTGTTAGTTTGGAAATGAACAACGACGGTGCTTATAGTTGACGTTGGTATTTATTGATGTTATGTAGATCTTGGAGAATTCGAGATATAGGTTTATTTGGATTAGCGTTGTGCGTTGTACAACACGGTGTAACACAGCTTAACTCTTCCGGTAACAAATGCATGTCTTGACGTGGCCGTGACGGTAAAGATACGAGCCTGGTGAAGAAATTCTATTCTCACAAAAATAAGATGTTGAAAGACTATGATTCGCGTTTGTCTCTCGGTATTCGTAGAGAGAGAGAGAAAATATTGGCTTTGATGTTTTTGGAATAATTGATTTTTCTTAAAATTGCATAAAAGTTTGGTTTTAAAATATGCAATGTTAAGAACTGCACTAGATACTGAAACTATATAAAAGCCGTAACTACATCTTAAAAAGCTATTGCCTCGATATCATTGTGGGAGGTTGTATGGCTCTGTGATGAGTATGTTTTCCATAGTTTTTGCCCGGCTCGGGTCGACACTCGTCCGTGGGTCCCGCGACCTTCCTTTGTACATTTTTGATGACGTTTGAAAGAGTTTGGTATGACGATTTTCCCGATTCCTTAAAGTATGGTCATTTTACTTACCTTTTGAATAATGATAATGATTTTATGCAGAGAGAGAATGGTTACTATTTATACAGCTTCGTGCGTTTTGTTGGTACATCTTTCAACCGGATCCTTTCCCTGAAAAAGACGTAGACCAAATTGTCGTGCGCACTATGATATATTTTTTATGTTATCTTTGTGTTATGGTTCAATCCCCTCCTAGGCGTTTGTTTATATAGTTTGTTAGGTTTATCTTTGTGTTTGGCGTTATCTTTGTTATGATGTGTGATGGGGATACGGAGAGTAGAAACCTTGACTGTTATTTCGTAAATATCTTTGTCAATATTAACGGAAGCGAGCGACCATTTTAAAAGCCGTTTTATGCATGCTTTGTATTTTGAAAATAAACATTTGGCATTTTTGAAATGTATTTAAAAACATATTGTTTTCGAGTGTGACATGTTATAAATATCTTAGTTTGTATTTTGAAAAAAAAAAAAAAAAAAAACCCGAGGTTTGAATACTTGGTTTTATTTTTTATTTTTAAATGAGGTCCCCCTTATATTCGAAACCACAAGGAAAGTATTCACACATGCCTGATAGGAGGTCTATGAAGTTATGGTGATCGGAAATTAATTTAAAACACCTATCAAATTAACATGTGTTGGAGTGCTCCTTATTTCGGACCCCAATATTGTGTATATACTCGTTCGGCGCATCTGTATGTATTTGTTCGAGGGGTAATTATCAGCTTTGCCACTGTCCCCTCATATGATTTTGTTTGTCTGTTTAGAGGTACGTACACGTATATGTGGGTTGTGTGCCTGCAATTACGGATGGGTTTGTATGTTATATGTTTTGGAGCGATGCGCCGTTTGATAGCCTTGTCGGCTTGAAAACACGTATATATATATATATGATTGGGTTTGAAATAATTTGAGACGTATTTTGATATTTGTATACGCGTAAGTCATACTTGTGTGTGATTCGGGTTTGATGAGTGTGTTTGGGTGCCCAACTCTGCTGTCTCTTCAATTGAGTCATATGGTTTGCAGCTTGTTGGGTCGTGACACCGGACTTTTCTGATTTCTTCTCTTCCGAGTCCCCTGTTCCTTTCCCGTGCAAGTGTTGTTTTCTCATTTAATCTTGTCAATTTCCTCAATAAACTTCGGTATAGAGAACAAAATAAAATTGCATGAAACATGAATTGATTTACATAATTATTCTCTTATACTATACATATAAAAAAAGGCAAGTGTTGTTTGCATTTAGGCTGTCATTTGCGGGGTATAGAGAACAAAATAAAAATTTGCGAAACATGAATTGATTTACATAATTATTCTCTTATACTATATATAATATCTTAAATTTCTTATCATTGTAAAGATTATTTAATAAGTAGTCACTAACTACTGAAGAAGAGTAAGCATTACATGTTTTACTTTTTGCATCAGTTTGATAAAGGAATGTACTTTTTTCACAGTAAAAAGGGTCGGCTTATGGTTCTTCGCCTTGAGCATCTCCAAAATCCAGAGAGTGGTGGAATTGAAGTGTGGCATTTTAAGATATACAAGCACTTGGTCAGAACCGGTTCTTACAGTCTGCCCCTTTCTAGATCAGTATTTCTTGGCTTCTTCCGACCATCATGTAAGTGGAGATTAATCTCATCTATTAACTTTCTTGCAAAGTCGCTTCCACAATTTCTCAAGATATGTCACCTTTTGTGGTTTTAGCAAGGTGAGACCGAAAAATGAATCAAGCTATTTAATTACTGAGTGGAACAGATTTTGGCTGCTGGAACTAGTTTTCCGGACAACACTCTTTGGATGAACAAGTTAGTGTCATCTATCTAAATAAGCTCTTAAGTTTGATTGACTTTTTTTTGGTTAGAAAGTTTGATTGACTTTGATAAGTGAGGTTTCGTTTATGTGGATACTAAAACGTTATGCTAAAATTTCCTTGTACTCTTCCAACTTATAAAATGACATATATCTTTCAATTTTATAAAACCATCCCAAACAACTCATTTAATTTACAGTATTCGATGCTTGTGATTAGATTTTAATAAATGGGGCAACCACGCATGAGGCGGCCAACCCAACCCTTTACTTAAGTAGGGTTGGGCCAAAATTCTTTGGCCTATATAGAAGTGACGCTCAAAAGTCCAGCCTCTTTTGACATGCCGACCTCAAGGGGTGGGGGCGAGGCGGGCCTTTAGAGGCCAGAAAAAAATAATAAATTAATTAATTTTTAAAAAAATATAAGTAAATTAAACAAAAAGATAAAAAGTATTGAGAAAAAAGAATGTACTTATTACTAAGTAGTAATTAGAAATTGGAGTAATACTTTTTAGTCTTAGAATTTATATTATGTTTAATTTCTTTTAAACGTGATATGAATTAGTGATTAAAAATAATAATTTATATTTGTTCTCTTGAATTGTTTCTTCTATGATATGGATTTGCTCAAGAATGGGTGGTAGAAGATTCTATTTCATATTGCAAAAGTTTCATGTTCAAATTGTACCCAAAATCACTTAGAAAATGTTATTCCGGAAGACGAAAAACTTAAAGGGGCAGTAAAATCTGTGTATTGCTTGGGCTGGGTTGAAATTTGCCATTTTGCAGTTCTTTAAAAGAATCAGCCCGTCTAAATTTAATTTAATTTGGCCCTTTTAGGGATTAATTTGGATTGGACAATAACCATTTTAACACCTCTAAGTTATGATAGAGTGTAATCTTAAGGGTTGGAATTTCATTTTGTCATTTTTTTTGTAGGATTAAGATTTGATTCTCAAAATATCTTTTGTATAATAGAATTATACATGAGAGTACATAATATTTTTGTGCTAATAGGAGATTATATATGATTCTGATATACACTCGCTAGTACTATTTGAGTGCTTCTTTTACTATGTTATTTATCATATTATCTTGTTGCTATTACTGCTCATTATTACTGTTTATTATTCATGATGCTTTTTCATCTCTCATTGGTAGGGTCTATCGAAAGCCTCTCTACCCGTCAAAAGGTAGATAAGGTCTGCATACACTCTACCTCCCCAGACCCCATCTGGTGGGATTATACCGGGCATGTTGTTGTTGTTGTTGTTGTTGTATATACATGTATGATTCACAGTCTTGTTGTCAACATATCATATTTTAAATTTCGTAATGAATTTGAATTTTACTGTGTGTGATCTGTCAAAAAACTCCTTAATTTGGATTTCTCATTTATCTTCATTCAAAAAAAGAAAATGTATTTTTGTCAATGGTGCAATGGTGCAAATATTAATTTTGTTGTTTGGCTTCTCTTTCGCTAACTTGCCTTTTTGGTTGTTATTTAATTAATATTACTAAAATGAAAAATTACATATTCTTATATTAGCTTCAATGGGGAGTTTTATTAATTGCACAAGTGTTTGAAATATTAAATAAAAGAGAGATTAAATCACTTGAACTTTTGATACAAATCGACTAATTGTGATATGCTTTAAGTGTGTTTTGTACGAAAAATATTTTTGCGAAAATAATTAAATTTCTTACTTATTTTTTAATATTAAAAGTGGCATAATTTGGATTTCGAGAGTCAAACAGTTTAATTTTGATTGTGAATTTGGGCATGGAATCTTCAGGTTTTTTTAAAATAAAATTTATATATTTAGAAACTAAGTAAAAAGTACCAAAAATCACAATGATTAACAATTCAAAATATTTAAAAGATGTATGAAAAATTACGATCAAAGAAAGACTTGTTTGAATCTCGAAGGTGCCACATAAATTGAGACGGAGGGAGTAAATACTATTAGAAGTATATTATCCTTAAATATGGAGTATCGATACAAGTTTAACATAACAACAACAATTACAACAATAAACCCAGTGTAATCCAACAAGTGAGGTCTGAGAAGGGTTGAGTTTACGCAGGCCTTACCAAGAACAACATATAACCCAATGAAATCCAACAAAATGAAGAGTCTAAGGAGGGCGAGACTTACCCTACCTTAAAAGATAAAGATGTTGTTTCCCTTACAAGTTTAAAATGAGACATAGATAATTAGACGATGGAGAACGATTAATAATTACGAAAAATTGAATATTCATGAGCAAAAGGTTTAAAAGTGCACATTTCAAAAGTTGAAGGTTAAAATATACCTAGTCAATAATACAAGGACTAAATTAAAATTTATCAATAATTAAAGGACCAAAAATGCAATTAATCCTTATACTCTTATTTTATAAGAGAGAGAGAGCTGGTTGAGTATTAATATAGCTAAGTTTAAATTGAATAAAGATTTGGCTAACCACTTTCCAACCGCGCTATTTCCCGAAAAAGACATAGACCAAGTTGCTAACAATATGGGACCTTTTTTTTATGGATAAATATTCCAATGAGCTTACGCCATATTTGCTATATCAAACGAAACACTAGAAATTAATCCAAAAAAATTATTATCCAAATAACTCGTCACTCTCATTTCAATCTAATTGTCCCCCTTTTGTTTTGTAAATCCCAATATAAGATACTGATGATGCAGTGTGAAAAGGTTCTATAGAAAACCTATTTCTCAGTACCTAATGTTGTAGGTAGTTAGCATTAACAATTGGAATTTGTAGCTAGTTACATTAACAATTGTGAGATTCAACGCATTCAACTCATTAATATGAACTCAATTATTCTTTTTTTTTTTTTTTTTTTTTTACTTTTTTAAGATTTTAGTATGTTGTTGTTTATTTAAAATCAATTAGTTAATGTACAAATGGTAATAGTATGGAACTAAATCACAACTTTGTTATGAAAAATCACAGTTGAGTGAAAAGTGATTTTTAAGTAAAAATTAGGCGGGATGTCCAGTTTTTGAGCCGGCAATCAAAGTTTAGCCAACATTTTAAATGTAATTAGAAAGTAGCCGCTTTTTAATGCGTAAATGATATTTATACAAATATATCTCTGGCAATCAAAAACCTCAGGGGCTCGAGTTTGAAACTTTGACAAATAGAATTCTAGCCCAATGTGTTGGAGTTTAAAACTTTTTTTTTTCGTCGAACAAACTCATTGTATTTCATCCCAACACAGTTACATATATCTTATAGCCTATAAACCAACAAAAAGCCAAGTAAAACTCTCCTGCCTAACATACCACGACCACCTATTCATTTTCACTTACTATGACACCTCTTTAGACCCTATACATTTCCTACGTATACAATTGTTCTATCCATTTCCTATCGTTACAGGTTATTCTTCTCTTTAGCATCTCTAAGGCTCTAATCCTCGTCTTCTTGTATTGCCGCACTAACAACAGGCCCGATAATTTTTTGATTCCATACAAGATCATTCCTTACGTCCATATATAATATACCGTTGCGTACACATATGCCCATATAAGCCCCTCTACTCATCTTCCCTTTCGTTCTTCTCACCTCGACCTTCTCTCCACATGACCCCCCTTGCACTCCTAATCTGCATTTTGGAGCCTTGATCCAGGTTATCACTGTTTCAAGACACATCTGTGAGTATGCACATTCAAAAAAGAGATGGTTTGTAGTTTCTGGGGATCTTCCACAAAGGCCACACAGGTTGTCCTGGCACAGTCCTATCTTTTCTAATCTCACCCGGGTGAGTAGTTTTTCATGCATCACCAACAGATAAAACTAAATAAGCTTTGAATCGCCATCGTAGACCAAACTGCTCTCCACCGTAGTTGTTGTATGCCACTCCCCATGCTCCAAGAATAGCCACTTCTAATCGTGTACTTCCCTCCTAATGTTAACCACTCATTACCCCTATATCCAGTTCTGAATTTTTCTTTTATGTTGTATATCTTTTTCCAATACCAAAGAACTCTCTTGTGATGGTTTATATTGCCACCAGTCTTCTCCTTTGAAGTACACGTGGTTCACCCATTTCACCCAAAGGTTATCTTCTTTATTTGCAATGTTCCACACATATTTCCTAATAGAAGCTTCATTCCACACTACGCGCTTTTGTATTCCCGGCCCTCCATTCTTCTTTGGCCGACACACTAAGTCCCATACCACAAAGGGGTGGTTTGTTTGTACACACCGCCCCCGTCCATGTAAAAGTTCCAACATATTGTAGTAATATCTTTGAGGACTTGTTTCGGCAATAAAAACACGGTTACCCGCAGCTATGTATGTGCGGCTTAATGCGGAAGTTCACAAGTCGCACCCTTCCCGCATACGATAAATTCCTAGTACCCAAGTTTTCACTCTGCTGTCATTTTTTCTATCAACATTTCACAATCTATCGCATTCGGTCGTTTTGACTTGATGGGCACCCCGTATATTTGAATGGCAACTTGCCTCTCATATATCCCATCAACTCACATACATCCGCTACTTCCCGCCGTCCATGTTGGCGGAACACATTTGATTTACTTGCATTAGTATTCACCAAGTCGAGAGAAAGTCTTTAGTGCCTCAAAGGCATCAATTCTATAGAGAGTTAAATTCCCCTTTTGCAAAAAATTAACATATCGTCGCAAAACACAAATGATTCGAATTTGACTTCAAATTTTTTTACATTTAGTGTGATATGCAAACCCCGGTCGCTCGTCACCCGCATTAGTCTAGTAAAATACTCCATACAAATCACAAATAAGAGTGAGATATAGGGTCACCCCGCTCAATCCTCTTTTTTCCTTTGAATTTTCCATACGGTTCCCCCATTAATAGCTATTGTATCTTTGAGGTTGTAGTAATGCGTTTCATGATCCACTTGATAAACTTTACTAGGAAATTCGGACCATATAGCATCTCCGTACAAAACCCCGCTCGACCAGTCGTATGCCTTTCTCAAATCAATCTTCATCAAGCAACTTTTAGTAGAGTTATTCCTATTGTATAGTCTCGCTAAGTCCTGCGACATCAAGATATTTTGAACAATAGACCTACCGAAGAATAAAGGCACTTTGGTTATCGGATATGACGTAGGCAATACCATTTTCGACCTTGGACGGATCATCTTGCCGAGAATTTTATACAAAGTGTTGCAACATGATACGGGTCTAAAATCCCCACACTTTCACAGTGTGTCCCTTTCGGGATTAAGGTTATAACGATGTCATTCAACCCTTTGAGCATTTCACGACTCAAAAAACTCCGGACACCCGCAACTATATCATCCCCCGCTATAGTCCAACTATCCTTGAAGAATTTACTCCCAAACCCATCAGGTCCTGGTGATTTGTCCCCCCCTATTTCCCATAGAGCTTTCTTTATATCCAGTGCGGTAAACGATTCTATTAGTATATGGCTTTGAGTCTGTGTCACCACTGGTCCCCTTCTAAGTATGTCCCTACTCACATGTTATCTTCTTCGTTGGTGTTCCCAGCGGTTCACGTAGTACTCGGTAAATGCTTCCTAATGCCTTCTATATCCCCTACATACCGCCCATCTTTTCTTTTTTATTGTAAAAATTCTATTAATATTCCTTCGAGCTTTGAGGTAATTATGGTAGAATTTGGTATTTTGATCACCTTCTTGTAGCCACATTACCTTGCTTCTGTAATAGAAATTGCTCTCTAGCATGGTTTAGCTTAGTGCATTCCTTGGGCGCCTTCTCTTCCTCCTTATACAATGCTGTATCCCCTTTCTTTTTTTGAATTAATTCTTGACACTGAACCAGTTTCATCATGTCCTGTTCAGCTTTATTTTCTATGTCACTAAAACTAGTTTTATTTAGCTGTACCACTATTGCCTTCAATCTATTCATTTTGCCAATCACACCGAAACATTCTTCTTCCCCGTTATAGGAACATCCCAACTATTCTTCACTTTTTCAGCAAAATCCTCGGCAGAGCTCCACGTATTAAAGTATTTAAACTGCTTCCTTCCCCCTTTTCCCCAATTTTCCCAGCTGATAATAGCTGGACAGTGGTCAAACAACCCTTTAGGACTATAATGTACCTCTGATGCAGGAAGATCAGCCCTCCATTCCGAATTCACAAGCACTCGTCTATTTTGGAGTGAGACTGCGGGCCCCTTGTTGTTTGTTGCATAAGTATATAGGCCCAGATGACTTCATGTCTTGCAATCCATACGTATCCACGCATTTCCTAAACTCTTTAATTTTTGAGAGTGTGACGGCCCATTATTCGTCCGCCGTCGTAGCATTATTGAAATCGCCCAATAACGCCTGTGGTCCCTCGCATAGTCCCATACACCCTTAGAATATCTTCCCACATTACTCTCCTCATTGTTTGGTCGTTATACCCATATGCCATAGTTACATGAAACTGTTTACCCGTACCTCTATGTTACACCCAACAGTGTATTATTTGAGCTGATACCACCAATATATTGACATTAAAAATTTGAGGCTTCCATAATAGCCAAATCCTTCACCCGGATGAGCAAGATTTATTGTGAAAGCCCAACCATTACGTATTAAGAGAAGCTTGCCGAGCTTTAGCTTTATCTTAGTTTCCGAAGTCCAAATAGTCCAACTCTTGATTTTTTGCAAAAAGAGCTGCATCTCCCTCTGCTTATTGGCCCTATTTAAACCTCTGGCATTCCAAAACCCAAGTTTATCCATTGGGGTGGGTTATTCCCCTTACCTCATGCTTCCGGGGTCTTCACATGTCCTGTTTCCAACACTATCTCCCTTTTACTTTTGCCCCATATCTTCCTCTCCATGTTGTAGCACCGCAAAAGGGTTCCTCTATATAGATATGGCTTCGGTTTTCCTCCTTCACCCTTATTTGTGTTCATGCTTTTCTCCTTCCCTTTCATGTTCACCCCGTCCCTTTGTTGTTGTGTTCCTTCATCCACATATTCCCCCTGTTCTACCTTTTTTTTCCCTTTCTCCCGCTTTTCTAACCACTCTTTGTCCCTCTGTTGCCTTCTACACTCATGAATTTCATGATCGAAATTCTTACACCTTGTACACATGGTAGGCTTCCACTCATATTCAATCCTCTGCTCCACAATCACCCCCACCTCATTTTCAAACATTACCTCCTTCGAGTATTCTTTATTGGGGCATCTCGACTAGTACTCTTGCAAATGTCAACTCTCTTTTGGGTTGTGGCTTTATCAAAGTGGTTTCCCCACCATTCCAGCTATTTTATTTAGTGCTGATTTCCCCCAATATTTTATATCCAGTCCTACCAGCTTAATCCATATCGGCAATTTATCCACCTTTTCCTTAGTAACTTTAACATCGAGTCTCCATGGTTTCACCACTGGGTTTCTATCGAACATTAGTACGCCCCCTACTGACTATGGTTTTATCCTCCTTATTGTGGAATCTCACTAAGAATACCCCTCATTTACCCGTGCCACTTTAGCCACCCCTAGTACCTTCCACACCCTCCGAAAGTATCCTGTTGTTGTTTGTGGGGGATTAGATCCCAACACATAACAGATAACTGCAGAACTCCAATATTCTACTTCATCCCTAATATCTTCCATTGTTATTTTGACATTTTCAAATTTTCCCTCTTGACCTTCTAGGTCTAAAACTCCATTACTGGGTTCAGCCCCCACTATTTTACTCCATGTTTCACTTCGATGCCCTAGATTTTGAGACTCACCAAATATTGGATCATCCACCATATCCGCCCACGATTTTGTTGATTTTGGGTTCGATCCCGGTGATGCACTCATTTGTTGAGTCACCGCTCCACTGCTCTGCCCAATCGATTTCCCAATTGGAGTCGCCATGATTGATTTCTGGTTGAGATTGAACGGAACAATTCCATTTAGTACATTCACACTTTTCATCTTTTTTGCATCTGCTGACTGAGGAACTTCTTTCCTCCCCCGGACCCCATCTGGATTCACTGCATGGATCTCTTACCCCCTCCCTCTAGTTTTGGGTTTCTTGGCCATTTCGGCTTTCGCGGAGAAGAACTGCCAATTCTAGAGAGAGAATTTTAGAGTGTATGTTTAAAACTTTTATAAGTAGAACTGCAGCACAATGTGGTGGAGTTTAAAACTTTTAAAAGTAGAACTCCAACATAATGTACTGGCCTTCGAAAAGTTCACCGCAATCAAATTTCGAGCTTGGAGTTTGAACTTTAACTCCGAGGATTTTTTCATGGAGTTTGAAATAGGTATCATGAGTGAAATAATGATAAAGTTTTAAAATAGGTACCATGAGGTGTTGTTTTCCCATGACTTCTTTCATCCAAAGTGACTTCTTTCATTTGATAGGGCGACCAAAGGCTATTTCAATCTTGAAAACAACGGAAAACTCGAAAGGCTCACCTTTCAAGCACTTGTCCACCCCGATCACATATTGGCACGTTCATGATGCATTATAATCAAAAGGCCCTAAAGTAAAACCTCTCTTTGATTATGTCATGAGGCTAACCAAATTCAATCTAAAAATTAGAAAATGATAAGTTTGTTCCCTTTCATCAAGTAAGCAAAGTAGGTAATATACCAACCACTTTCCATAGACTCTATTAGAACAAAGTAAATAAGAAGGTGAAAAGGACTCAAATTATGATATATCGTCTTGATTTAAAAGTTTCAAATAAAGAAAAAGAAATATACTAGTTTGTAAATTGAGTGTCGATTACGAGCAAATGCCAAAAGGCCCTAATTTTTTGGGAACCCCAAATTTCAAGGGTCGATCATATGAATTCCGATCAAGTTTTTAACCGAAAAAAGGCCTAATGATACTAAAAGAAATACAAAAATGATTTACAAAGTATACATTTTGAAAGAAAAGGTACTTTTTGTAAAATGTAAGCAGTAGCTGCAGCAACTCTTTGTAATAACTTGAACATTGTTTTGTTCTTTGAATTGATCGGTTTCTCCATTTAAATATAAGCCTTTTATTGTTGATATATATTAATCTCTTTTCCTGGATGATTAATTAGTTTCTTTTTAGGTAACTAACTTTCTTTCATTAGTCACCATTGAACTTTACAAAATAAGCTAACAACCACTGCTAGCTGACTCCATTAAACCTGAAACCTAAGCATATAAACAAACATCCTATACATATCTAACTACCATGGGATTATTACATCATCCAAGACTGTATTAAATTCCGAACCCCAGGGGGTGCTCTCACATTGCACGTAAAAGCAATATTTCCTGCAATCCTATCAATGTCCCCAATCTTCTGTTCAAACCCTCGAGCATTCCTTTCCTTCCGTATGGCGTGGACTGTTTCAGCATGTATCATTCTGAATATCTGGGCTCTTTGTGTCTTCCCTTTTGCCTGTTTGATAACCCATTGGAAATGCGTAGTCCAAGTTGCTCCTATTTCTGTTTGAGTCTGAATCCAAGTCAACACTTTAACCCATAATTGCTTAGTAAACTAAACATTACATATGATCTCTACTTTCATCCTCTATCTGGCACAATACACATTTAGGGCCTACATTGACTCCCCATTTCAGTAGCCTGTTTTTAGTCAGCAACTTAGCTTGTACCTGCAATCACATGATAAAAACAGCCTTTCGTCTAGCAGCATTGCTAAACATTAGACATTTCCAAGGCACCCGAGGTTCATCCCCAAGCAGTCTTAAATAAATTTGCTTAATCATGCTTTGTTGCTTCATCACTATTTGCTGATTCTAAGTCCAAAATTCCCTTGCTTCCAAAATTTTCCTAGTCATCCAACATGCTTGTTTAGGAATAAGCATAAGTTGGATAGGTTGGTTCTTTACATAGAAAGAGTGGATCCATTTGACCCACATTTTGTCTTTTTTTATGAGTAAGATCCCAGAAGGTTTTGGCAATAGCAGCATGATTCCAGATGAGCAGATTAGTAACATTTAGCGCCCCCAGCTGATTTAGGTGTACAGACCCATTAATTAATTTTTCATCTCTATGTTTGTCTCTGTGCACACTGCACACTTGATATGTGCACTCGGGGTGGATGGATTTGACTCGAAAAATTGTACAATGATATAATGGATGTTATTCGTCAAGTTGAGTTGTAGTAGATTGCTATTCTTTGATACAGTGTTTTCTCTTTCTTAGTAGTTAGCATGTTGGTAATTTTCAAACTCGCACAATAAAATTTGCAATTACCATTATCTAATTAAGTGGTAGTGTGTCTGAAAATATTGAATGTTGGCAAGAGAACAATCCATGTCTATGTTACTCCTCTTATTAGTAAATGATTATCATAGTGTTAGAAAGGTGACATTGCGCAAAAACATAATGATTACTTGATTAGATTGAGCAAGACTTCTTTATTGCTAACTCTGTCTTCAATTGGCTTTTTTTTTTTTTTTTTTTTCCAAATGGGATACTGCAGGCCAGGTTCTGTTCTGTACTATAACAAGCAGTTGCTATCAAGAAGCTCATGTGATTATTGTGAAATATTATAAACATCTGAGTAGAACCTTTTCTGGTCATAACTAGAAAAATACTTTAAATTGAATTATATTACCTCCCTAACATCTCATTTCGCCTGTAGATTTAGCTAATGTTAATTCTGAAACAAAGTTGCTTTAAATTTCGGATGGTTTTTATCCAATGATTGAGGAGGATCACTGGAAGGTATTTTTGCCTTTTGTAATATTATGTTTTCTCATTTTCAATTTCAATTTCAATGCTTGAAGATTTTATTGTTTTCTTATGAAAGTAAATGCTTGTCTGGCTTTGGGATGTTCATTAAACATGTCTTAGGTGGATTTTCTTTTGTGATTGTGCGCATAATTCTTATTGTTTTGATGTATCACATATGCAATTCTAATTTATTTTGCCACCAAGAAGTATATGTATGCTCATTTTGGATCAGGTCCAGAAAAACTAAAAGATATTGTTATCAAATTTACAAATGCCAGAGGAAAACACCTGCATCTTTTTTTTTTGATTAATTTCTTAGATATTGTCCGCGCAGGATACTAGTAGACCTTTTATTATCAAACAACACATTAGATGTAATGTGATTAACTTGTCTAATAGACAAAATTATAGATTTACCTGTATCGCATTGCAGCAGATGAGAAAATGAAAAAACAAAAGAAATAGGATAAAGGAGTAAATATCTCAAAAGCTCACTCAACTACGAGGAATTGTGTAGCAAAGTCATTGAACTTTGTTTTGTATCAATAAAATCACTTAACTTAAGGCTTTTCTCTTATGAAATCACTCAATCAAATATGTCATTAAAAAACTTCACTTTGCCCCATTAACATTTTGGGTTGGGAAAATAATACCCCCTTCACATTTTGAATGGAATAATAAACTCTCTTGATCTTAAATCAATGGCTAGAAATTAGTTGAATTATTGCATATATTTTTAAAATATCTTGATTGCTATTAATATAAAAGTTTATGATTTAACTAATTTATCTTTTATGGTATATTTTTTTATTTAATTAATTTTGACACTATTACAGTACTAATTTTTAATTAAAGTCCCATGTCCTGTATTTGAGCTTTGGATAATAGAGTTACAGTATTTTTTCTGAAACTATAAGTTAAGTATTTTGTAGCCTCTGAAGGAATTATGTAGCCTCTAAAAGTATTTTGAATTGATTTAATCTTTTCACTAAAATAGGCAGGTAAATAAAATGTTTAAATTGGTTAGATGGCTTCTGATGTCTTTTATGTCTAATTAAATTTAGGAAATGTTTGAATTGGTTATCAATCACGTGACTCTATCTCGTTGTGTTGCAAAAAGAATGGCCACGATTATATGGAGAAGTTTTGCTTCAAGAATCACATAAACCCATTATTTGTAATTGCCAAAATTAATTAAATAAAAAAAATATATCTTAAAAGACAAATTAGTTAAATCATAATTTTTTATATTAATAGAAAAATCAAAACATTTTAAAAGTATATGGAATAATTCAACTCATTCCCAATTGATTTAAGATCAAGGGCGTATATTATCCCATTCAAAATGTCAAGGGGTATTATTTCCTAAACCCAAGCAAAGTGGAGTTTTTAATGACAAATTTGGTTGAGTGATTTTACAAAAGAAAAACCCAAGTTGAGTGACTTTATTGATACAAAACTAAGTTCAATGACTTCGCTACATAATTCATCAAAGTTGAGTGACCTTTTGAGATATTTACTCAGGATCAAGTGATTCGACATTTTATTGTGAATTTTAATAGAGAGCGACAAAAATAGTAAAAAGACAATGCAAAATCATCACTGTCGTGGAAGTTGAACAATAATAAAGACTGAATGTTAACAGGCTCGTAAATATTGTAATAATTAGGAAAATTTATGCAACTGCAATAACTACTACATTTACCCAATGCAATAACAAAAACTAATAAGTTAATGAAAAATAATTATTTTTTTGCTCAAGGACAAAAGTCACTCAACTTTTAAAGATTCAAACGGGAGGCAGTGTTAAATTTTTGAATTAGATTGTGCTACTTGTCTTTTCGCAGCAGTCCAAGGGGTTGGTTTACTTTTGGGCATGCTTCGTTTGCTTTGCTCTTCTTCTCGTTAGTTGGGTGAATTCAAAAGACGGTTCCGCTCTAATAAGGGAGTCAAAATTAAAAGTGAGAACTGATTTAAAAAGCTTCGTAAGTCAGTGGTGAAATGAGGGCACCTTGATTCTTATTTTGTTTTTTTTTTCATGATGATTATTTTTATGTACCAAACTACTTCATATTTACATCGGTTTACACTTATTGCATTTGGTGGGAATTGACAAAAATAGCACTGATTGGAGGTGGATATTTTCTGGATTTACAACTATTCTTAGTATTACTACTGGTCCATATCTCTTGTTCTTACTAATGAGTTATGGGACTATCATCGAGGGTGTCATCGGCAGATATGTGGGAGGTCCTCAGCAGAGTGGTATTTTTTATGACTTCTTTTCTACTTAGATTCAAATATGAAGGTATCTCTATAACGAGGAGGATTTATCCTTGGTGGTCTACATTTCTTACACGTTTCTCATACTTATCTTGTTATAGGACTTATTTGCACGGCGATCGGATACAATCGTTATAGTTTAACAATTTGCCAGGAGGTAAATTTATGGCGCTATATTGATTTTGTCATATAAAAGGAAATTGTTCCATGTGAATATACGTCTATTTGTGCTTCCCCGGTTCAATAATCCCTCTTGTACCTGCTTTATTTGCGGGTTATATCCTGGTGTATTGTTCGGATGATCTGCCGCAGCAAGACTTAGTTCCTAATTAGTTTGACTGAAGACGTGTTCCTCTTTTTGAGGCTCGTGCTTAGTAGGCTTATCTCATGTTTTTCTAACCCAAGCCCAAGAGTCTAACGTGGTCACATGTTGAAATTGATGATGGTTTGATCATTGAGATTGAAAATATATCTGATGCTGACGAAGATTAACATGATGATGTGAAGATATAATTGAAATTCTCCTTGTTTTTAAAATTTTGAATTCGGCCATTCTTAATTTACTTAGGTCGTGGAGCGCAGATTTGTGTTCCCAATATGCATGTTTTCAGTCGCTTTTCCACATATCAATATGAGTAGCTCTTTTAATGTTAAATTTTTTTGAAGGAATATTATTGTAAATTAACTTTTAACTTAAAATGTTCCTACTTTTTAATAATAATATGATTAAATATTGACAAAACTTTTAAAAACTAGATAGCGGAATCCGTGCTAGCACGGGCCCAACAATTTCTATGGTATAAAACATCAAAAGGGGATAGACATGGACAGTTTCATGGAATCTTTCATGAGGCATACGAAAGCTACTTACACATGTTGAGCTTATAGCAGTATCACAGGCCTGTCCTTCCAATACCTAAGGAAATGAATCTTGCTTCACTGGAAATGAACCTAAAATATATTCCACATCAATTTGGAGCACGAACACTGCACTAAATGTTTAAAGCTAGACATGACTTGCAGAAACCACTTTTCCAGCTCACATGCGAGAATTGATAATTTAATGCACTGTAGTTATTTGTTAATCATCATCTGAACCCTATCAACCTGAAGCTTCTGGAACCGCTTTTTTGCTGAATGTTCCAAGTATTCATCAACTTATGAGATTATATCCATTTACATATATTCAGATGTGACATAATGATCAAAATCGGTTACTGCTAGACTCTTATTTAGGAAACACAAACCAAGAAAGGCCACACTATATTGACTGCAGTGGGCAATTTATTAAGCGTTTAACCACTTAAAGAGTAATTCAACATTCTCATTATGAAACTACTCAATGTAGTACATAGAGTATACCTCAACTATATCAAGTTCTACCAAGCAAACTGTGTGTGTGTCGAAGCAAGCAATGGAGTTGCAGCTGCTAAACATTTACCAGCAATAGATCATATTGTTCGCCTATATCTTCTGAAATCACTGGTTTACATAGTCTCCACTCTATTTTCGTGTGACCATGATTTGTTTAGTTCCGTATCCCTACTCCGATCCCATTGACATAACATATGAGAAGCTCGAAACTAATGCCAGAAAACACCGAACACATGGAGAAAGAACAAAAAACTAAGCAGAATTTGAAGAAAAATAAAAGAGCCTAGAAAAGTAGGTAGTACCTTTCCAGGTGCCAGTTTAGGAGTCAAAAGTATTGCAGAGCTTATATGTCACCAGCTGCTAAAAAAGGCATGTAAATTAGTTCATAGACATAGAAAGTCTTTGCTGTCCAAGCTCTGTATTTTTCTCTCATCTCAACATTCAATTTGCAACGGGCATTGACGTGTTTTAATGGATATTGTAGATATAAATAGATCATAAATGCACTATTCTCTAGCTAAACCAGATTTATTCCATGTATGGGCTAAACAACATTCATGATTCATCACCAATGCAGCCTCGGGAAGAAATTTAAGTAACTTGATTCTGATTAGAATGAGAAACTTAATTTCCAATTACATAATGGAGATGCTTCAGGATTTAACTGGATTATTCATTTCAAGTAATATGAGAGAGGAAGTCATTACGTGCTTTCTTCTTCCTCTATTTAACTCACTTGCAACCTTTCACCCAGATATAAATCAGAAAGCAGATATGTATTCTAATACACACATCAAGTATCTTTTCGAAAAATCATAAGCAAAAAGGGCACAAATTCTGACTTGCATGTAAGAATTCACCAAAAGAAATCCAAGATATGAAGAAAATTAAATCAGATCGGTGAAAATGCCATCACCAAGAAATGGGTGCCACAAAGAAGAAAGAAAGAGAATAAGTAAAACTCACCAGACATCACAAGTACAATAAAGATAAAAAAAAATTACATACCCGTCAACAAAAGAATTTCAAAGTGAAAGATTGCAGTACAGAGAAAACAAAAGAAGGAAGTTGAGATACTCACAAACAGAGATGCATCTTCGAGTTAATGGGAGCATTGTGTATTCAGAAGTTGAGAAGACTGAATTACAGGAGAAAGATACACGTGTTGAGTTAGGCCCAACCCTATAGTACAATTTGTACTGCTTGTTGTACAATCTTTGAATGCTGTGTTCGTCCCACCAAATTGTGGCTTCTAATATATAGAAATATCAAAGGTCAAGATAACCTCAATTATTTATTAACTGACTATATGGTTGAGCCCAATTACTCAACTAATTATAATGAGGATGAATTGTACAAGTTGAGGCCATGAACTCTGCTAATAATCTAACACTTTAAATAAATGAAAATCAATTTGGCTGAGTCTCAAAGGAAGAAAACAAATGTCTTTATTCATAGGGTAACAAACACTTCAGAAAAATTACAAACTATGAAGATAAATGCTTATATTTGCATCACCAGCATCAAATTAGACTTGAATCCTGTAATTTTAAAAAATGAAGAATTAAAGTTAATTAAGAGCTTTAAAGATGAAGGAGGTAGAAAATACATTGATATCTATACAATAATCTTTTGAAAGATAAAGATCAAGTTGAATACTTGGAGGTTACACACTAATATCTTTTCTTGTGTTTTTTCATTCTAGTAATAATTTTGTGTTCGAATTCTTCAACCATCCTCGAAAACCATGCTGGATTTTGAGTTCACAACATTATGTATATTACAGATAGTCCAATAATTAGACCACAATTGTAACCCATGAGAACCGCCTGCCAACTGATCATTGGTGAATCTTCTTCTTCTCCTTGATCTAGCTCAACTGAGTTGTCACTTGTGGTACCCCATCATCACCGCCACAATCTTTTGAGAGTGGAAATCCACGTAACCCATCATTTCCTTGGTATGAATTCTCAAATGTATCAAATTGGTTTCCTTTAGGGATGCATCCAACAAGATGATTGTGAGAGAGATTTAACACTGCAAGTGATGTGAGAGACGCAAGCTGTTGGGGAATTTCTCCTCCAATTTTGTTGAATGAGAGATCCAACGATTCAAGTACAGATAAATGTTGCAGTGATGTTGGTATAACACCTTCCAAGTCATTATTAGATAAGTTCAACGTACGAAGCCCAATGAAATCTCCAATAATGCTTGGAATATGACCTTCAAATCTATTCCTTGAGAGATCGATAATTATGTTTGAGGTCGAAACTCGAACAAATTCACGATACGATCCCTTTGTTGTAATCATCAAAGAACACTTGTAGTAAAAACTTCCATCTGCTACATATCTTGGGGTTCCGTTTTTCTCATCAATTAATTTCATAGCTTCAAAATTCTCAAAAAGGTTCACGGGTAAATTCCCGCTAAATCCATTGGAAGAGAGATCTATGACTCGAAGTTGAGCAAATAATTTTTCATTCCTTGAAGCTTGAATGGAGCCATGCAACTTATTTGATCTCAAGCTTAGAATCTGCAAATTAGGTAGGGCTCCCAACGAATTTGGAAATGTGTTAATCAACTCATTGTTACCTAAATCAAGGAGTTCCAAATATTTGCAATTGATCAAAGATGGTGGGACTTTCCCCTGTAACTTATTCCCGTCCAATTTAATGACTTTGAGTTGGTTTCCAATACTAAAAGTTGTATTAATTGTCCCACTAAGACTATTGTTGCTTAAATCCAAAACCCAAAGCTCACTCATCTCACCCAAACATTGTGGGATTGTTCCCTCCAAATTATTACTTCCTTAATCTAGCACATTCACTGTTTTCAGATTGCAGATAGTTGAATAAATCTGTACGTTGAGATTATTTTGAGAAAGGAGAAGATAAGATAGACTCTGCTAGTTTAGGAGTGACTTTGGAATGGGACCTTCCAGCTGATTTTGTTTTAGAGCAACAAAATACAATGTTTTGGAATCGAACTCTTGAATTTTTCTGCGGAAACTGTTATTGCTCAAATCTAAATTAGTTAGTGAAGGAAGGGAGAATATATAAGAAGGTATTAAGACCAGTTAGGGAATTGGATGAAAAATATAGCTGCTCTAGTTGGACCAGCTTTGATAAGCACTCAATTTGGCCATTCAAGTTGTTTCCCCCAAGTGATAAAAAATTTATGCTGGCGAGATTCCATATAGGTTTAGGAATAGGCCCTATGAGATTGGAAGAACTCATGTCCAATGTTTGCAATGAAGTTAAATAGCTAAATGATTTAGGTTTCTCACCAGTAAAATTCATACCACTAAGAGATAAATACATGAGAGATGTACTGCTATTCCATTTGGTTGTGGGAAACCCAACAGTGAGCTGGGGATTGACTGATAGTTCAAGAGATTTCAAGCTGGAAAGGTGGAAAACTCTTTCGGGCAATATACCAAATAACTGTGTGTTATAAAGCCATAGAGTTGTTAAATAAGAAGAGAAATGTAGAGGAATGGTGGAAGAGATGTTCACAAGGCTAAGGTCAAGCTCTCTTAATTGGGTCAAGTTCTTAAGTAGACGTTCATAATAGTAAAGCTTGTTGCATTCGAAGATGTCATATAAGTGTTTCATTAAACATTTGGTGCAATTAATATATAAAATGTTTTAGAATTAAAATTACCAAATTAACAACAGTAAAAAGTGTAAATAATGATTTGATTTTCTTCATAAATGATTTAGAGAAACCACTACAACTTTTGTTGCATTAAATTTTAAGTAAAAGAATGAATTATCATATAATATAATTTCACCATATGATTTACAAAGTTAATGTTGGAGAATTTTTATAGAGTTGGTTATTATAATGAGAAGACTTTTGTTAAGTTGATGTCGGCTATTTACACTATTCAGATTTTGTTTCTAATTTTAAATTTTTTGCAGTTTTAACTCTTGAAAAATATCTTTCCGCTTGCGTTGGACTCAAGTTTAATGTTTTCTTATATATTGTTCAGCCTTACAGATAAAATGTTAATGTCATCTAACATTTGCAATAACTTACAATATTTTAGACCGTGATTTATATTAGGGCTCAAAGAAATTAAAGAGCCTAGAGTTTAAGCCCTTTAATAGCGCTTCAATACAACCAAAAGTTATTTCTTTAATTAAAAATAATATGGAAGCATGTATAGAAGACACATAAATGTACCTATTTTATGTTTAAAAGTTCCTTTTTTGAAAAAAGTTCTCGAAATGTAAGTTAAATTTCCCCAAAATAGATAGATTAAACTTTAAAGTGAAATTTTTTGAAAAGAAGAAGAAACGCAAGCAAAGTAGAATAAAAGAAGGGGAAATATGGCCTTTCATTTTGTTAATGTACACGTGGCATTGATCAATAAGTCCATTGAACAATACTAGATCAATTTGTACAGGAGATGAGTATATTGCAAAGTAGAAGGGTGAAATAGTCAAACCATAAAAGCATTTACAAAGGAGCTACAATAAGATTCCGTTTTAACCAGTGATATTGTTCCATTTTAATTGAAATGACTGGAATACCCTTGAAAAGCCAAAGCAGGCATGTCGATCCAGCTTCTAAACCCACATTTCTATATAGAAGAAAAACATTCAGGCTCACTTAGACTCCTTAATCGACCGGCTCCCTAAGGACCAGACCCTTTATCCAGGCCCCAAGATTAACTCTCCCCGAGTCGACCCCTTAAACATATCACTAATTGAACCCCTGCCCAAGACCCTAACCAATCCCTTGAACCATTCATAATATAATATAATTGCTCTTCTTTCGGGTTTTTTTTTACGAAGACAATAGAGAAAATGCAAAGGACAAAAAAATATCAACACACAAATTTGTAAAAGAGAAGTTGGACGACAAAGCTAAAATTTGCACCATTGACAAAAGTACATTTTCTATACATGAAAAGATAAAAGAGAAATCCAAATTAAGTAATTCATTCACACATCAAATGACAAAGTGAGATTCAAATTCTTCATAGGAAATTTAAATTATGGTATATTGACGGCAAGATTATATATCAAATCATATATAATCTCCTAATAATACAAAAATATTATGTACTCTCATATATAATTCAATTATATAAAAATATCTTAAGAATCAAATCATAATCCTACAAATATATTCTACAAAAACAAATTCCAACCCTTAAGATTATTCTGGTTTCCCTTTATAATACCATAATCGGTCTTTCTCGGTGCAAGAACATATAAAGAGTTGATTCTAATGAAAATCGTGCTAATCCACCATTGACATATCCAATGTTGGTGTCATATATTGAATGTGACTTGAACTTATTAGACTACTTTCTTCAAATTGTAAGATGATCCCATTAACCCACTCCCTAAGAGCAATCAAAAACCCATATTCTATCAAAATTAGTGAGTTGCTGTAGAGCTTTTTTCAAACAAGAAGATTGTTGTATTTTAGGGTCATTAGGAATAGAAAAAAAATTCTATCGTTAAGATCTCTCCAGAATCAACACCAAATATCAACCTGGGATTGTTCTTGTTTGCAGCATCTGAATAAAAAAAAAATACTTGGTTGAATATTCAGTGTTTTTCTAGTCAAAGCAAAAGTCATATGCTCTCTCTGCCAGCAATGTCCTGAAACCAAAGAGCATTTGTTTATATAGTGTTCCTTCACTAGCCAAATTTGAGCCAGAATCTTAGCATGGATACAAAGGGACAATGCTACTGTACCACACTTGTTGGGAAGACTGGATCGGGGTCGTCTCATACGCAAAGGGGAAATCACAAAGAAGGCATGGTGTTCAAGATAGTCTTTGCGAAGCTTGTATACGCGATATGGGTGGAAAGAAATTTGAGGGTCTTCGAGAAGAGATTTCGGGATGGTGATAGTATTGCGGAGAGGTGGCTTATGTTTCAAATGTTAGAGCACCTGTTGGAGTAAAGCAAATGCTCCGCAGTTGTGTCTTTTGATCATCTTTGTCGTGTAGTTATTGTATAGGTCCCCTTTTTTTCTTTTGGTTCCCTTTCGAGATAGCACGCTGCGTTGGGCGTTGCTATGGTTTTGTAATGATACGATTTGGTGATTAATGGAAGTAGACAGTTACCAAAAAAAAAAAAAATTAAAGTAAAAATTACTGTATGACTAGAAATAACATGTGCCTTTCATTACAAAATTCGGAGAATCGTCACCCTCTGTGAATCAGAATTGACTACCAACATATCCTTGTCCATATTCGGGTAAAAAGAAGAATTTCATGAAAAAATAGTATATTACACATAAATATTTCTTGGTAGCATTAGTCTTAACACATGTGCACATTAGTCTATCATAAAGGTTCTCACTCTAAGATAGGACAACTATATCATGTATAATTTTAAATACTAATGGCTCAAAAATAGATTGCATTATTTTCATCTAAAGTCGCCAACTCTATTGATGTTCCCAACATCAAAGTCAATTGGCATATCACACATTAACATTACGTACTAAAATAATAAGGTAAGTTATAAGTTAAACCTCTAAAACATGTGGAGGCCCACTGGCAGGGACTCAAATAAGATAGTAAATTTTACTTGGCATAGCTTACTATGTTACATATTTATGGAACATAACTATACTTTTTAATAATTAAGTTTAGTAGCTATAATATTATATTTTTACAACTTATAGCTACCCACTTTTCTATTAATTAACTTACCACTCCCCACACCCCTATTTTTAGTCATACTTTCTCTCTCTCTCCCTTTTCCTAAATATACTTTTCTAACTCCCATCTCCCCTAATTTCGTGCTTTTCAAATCGCTTTCGATTTCTTTCACTTCCATTTTTACTTTGTATTAATTGCTCATTAATTTCAACCTTTTACACAAAATTCAACTCTATTTCCTAAAATATGTAAGATTCTCTGTTATTTTTGTGTTCTCTCTCATCATCTTTGTTTCTTTTTGGGCTTTACTAAGCCACAGATTTCATCTTTCCCTGTATTCAGTGGAAGTTTAAAGGTTTTTTGTTTTTGTTTTGAGGGATCCATGTATCATTCATCCTCATGTCGTTTTAGACCAACGTGTCTTCTCCGGTGTGATCTCGACCGGTCGGTCGTCTTCTTTTTCCGCAAGATGTAGCAATTGCATGGTGAGATCCGTAGTAATTACAAAGACGGCCTATTTGACACGGTCGGATCGTAGCAATTAAAAAGATCAGCTATTTGAACGGAAAATATTAAAGACCAAATCATTTAACCACCATGACTGTTCCTAGATGCCCTCCACCGCCGGCCACCGAATTTTTTGAATACAGATCTGAAGTTTTTGTTATTGGACAAGAGTAAAAATGTTCATGTTCTCCAAGAGGTATTTTTTCTTATTAATGACCCTATTTTCACTTCACCAGACATGTATTTTACTTGCATTTTAAGTATATTTTTATCGTATTTTTCGATGAACTTCCGTTAATTCCCGTTTTTTCAATTCACCAGATCTATATTTTGCATACTTTTTAAGTATATTTTTGTCGTACTTTTTATTATTTCAATTAGTTTGTGTTTTGAACTTCAGTTAATTCTGTTTTTCAATTCACCGTTTCGTATTTTGCGTACATTTTAAGTATATTTTTGTCGTATTTTTTATTATTTCAATTAGTTTGTGTTTTTAATTGTGTGTTATATATTTTTTTCTACCTAATTTGTTACTTGTAAATTTATGCGATTTTGAATTTGTGTTTACTTTTTATCAAAGTATATTTTGTAGTATATATTCGGTGTATTTGAAGTGTATTTTTTACAAAGATACCACACATCATTGTAGTGAACCACGTGCATTTGACATTGATATATTTGCATTATATTTATAGTATATTTTCGGATATCTTGAATGTGTTGTTATTTATTGTGGTTAATTTGTTATTTTGTTATTTTTTCATGTATTGTTAATGTAAAGTTTCAAGATATCTTGACGCATTCCAATGAAATTGATGCAAAGTTTCCGTATGATAGACTTTACGTAAAATCGACAAGGTAACCCCCGAATGCATTTATTG